>NW_024720342.1:47500-180000 GCF_018991925.1 Homarus americanus
GAACAAGTGAGGTGTTGAACAGTCGGAAATTATGAACAAGCCGTAACAAAGAACAATAACGGTCACAAAGGCGAATAGACAATGAGATAGATAAAGACGAATTAACGATGAACAATAGATGAAGAACTCGGTGATAAAGGTGACGCAGCGTGGAGAACAAGGATGAACAGAGAGAGTGAACTTGATAGGAACAATATTAGCGAGACATGTGAACCGGGGCGAGAAGCCTGTCAAGTGCTGTCGGGTTAATCTCTCTCTCTCCTCTCCACAACCCCCACCCCCCACAACCCACTCTTCCCCCACGAACCCTCTTACTTTCTTCCACCCCTTCCTTTCTCACGAACCTTACCCTTCTTCCTCCCTTCCCTCCTCACGAAATTCTTCCACCTCACGATCTCTCTCTACGGGTAATATTTACACCTTTTAGAACTTTAGTTGATTTTGTCAGAGTCACTTAGTCATGACAGCGAAGAAGCGTGACGATAGAATAGAAAAAGTAAACGAAGGGACAATAAGCAAAAATAAAAGGAATCAGATGAATAGGAATAACTGATAGTGTTACGTTATCATCCCTCTTGCATTTTAAAATTATTCATCATCCGTAACTACCCTAACCCATAAGTAACTACTTAAGTCCATTACCTAACAACTAACTACCAAGTCCATAACAAACAACCCAAGTCCATTACCTTAACTACTAGCCAAGTCCTTAACTAACTACCCAAGTCCATAACTAACTACCCACGTCCATAGCTAACTATCCAAGTACATAACTAACTGTCCAAGTCCATAACTAACTACCCAAGTTCATAACTAACTATCTAAGTCCTTAACTAACTACCTAAGTCCTTAACTAACTACCCAAGTCCATAGCTAACTACCCAAGTCCATAAATAACTACCCAAGTCCATAACTAACTACCCAAGTCCTTAATTAACAACCTAAGACCTTAACTAACTAACTAAGTCCTTAACTAACTGTCCAAGTCCTTAACTAACTACCCAAGTCCATTACTAACTACCCAAGTCATATTACTCCCAAGTCCACTACTACCCAAGTCCCTAACTAACTGTCCAAGTCCTTAACTAACTACCTAAGTCCATTACTAACTACCCAAGTCCCTAACTAACTACCTAAGTCCATAACTAACTACCTAAGTCCTTCTATCCCAATCCTTAACTAACTATCCAAGTCCATAACTAACTACCTAAGTCCTTAACTAACTACCTAAGTCCATAACTACTACCCAAGTCTTAACTAACTGTCCAAGTCCCTAACTAACTACCTAAGTCCATTACTAACTACCCAAGTCATAACTAACTATCTAAGTCCATAACTAACTACCCAAGTCTTAACAACTACCTAAGTCCATAACTAACTACCTAAGTCCAACTAACTGTCCAAGTCTTAACTAACTACCTAAGTCCATTACTAACTACCCAAGTCCATAACTAACTACCTAAGTCCATAACTAACTACCCAAGTCCTTAACTAACTACCTAAGTCCATAACTAACTACCTAAGTCCTAACTAACTGTCCAAGTCCCTAACTAACTACCTGAGTCCATTACTAACTACCCAAGTCCAACTACTACCTAAGTCCATAACTAACTACCCAAGTCCTTAACTAACTACCTAAGTCCATTACTAACTACCCAAGTCCATAACTAACTACCCAAGTCGTTAACTAACTAACCAAGTCCAACTACTCTACCCAAGTCCTTAACTAGCTACCCAAGTCCATTACTAACTACCCAAGTCCATAACTAGCTACCTAAGTCCTTAATTGACTACCCAAGTCCCTAACAAACTATCCAAGTTCATAACTAATTACCCAAGTCCTTATTACTACTCAAGTCCGTAACAAGCTACCCAAACCCTTACTTAACTACCCAAGTTCATAATTAACTACCCAAGTCCATAACTAACTACCCGTCCATAATTAACTACCCAAGTCTTTATTACTCAAGTCCGTAACTAGCTACCTAAACTCTTACTTAACTATGACCATAACTAACTACCCGTCCATAATTAACCACCAAAGTCCTTAATTACTACTCAAGTCCATAACTAACTACCTAGGTCAATACCCTATACCCAAGTCCATAACTAATTACCCAGTTCCATAACTATGACCATAACTACCATAGCCATCATAAGAACATAAGAACATAAGAAACTAAGGAGTCTGCAATAGGCCGGTTGGCCTGTGCATGGCAGCTCCTGTCGAGTTACCACTCTCTATCATCCATGAATCTATCCAGCCTCTTTTTGAAGCTTTTCCAGAGTTCCCGCACTTACTACAAGGATTTATAAGCATTCCTCGTCCACCACCTAATTGTGAACCAGTTTTCTTCTATCTCCCTCCTAAGCCTAAGCTTATCAACTTGAATCGTTGCTCCGGTCCTATCCTGCTCGGATATTATAAGGACTTTATCTATATCCCCTTTATTGATTCCTTTCACCCTTAAATAGCTTCTATCACTTATCTCCCTTGTCTTCGTCTTTCTAGGGGGTACAAGTTAAGTTTCTTTAACCTGTCCTGATATGGAAGGATTCTAAGTCCGGAACCATTTTGTCATTCTTCGCTGCACCGACTCACGTGAATTTATATCCATTCTATATTAGGGGCTGGGAACGCAAGAACCGCATAATCGAGTGCGACCTAACTAGCGCAAGATTATAGTTGCAATAGACCTCTGCACTCTTGTTATTTACACTTCTAGATATAAGGCAATGCTCTATTGGCCTTATTTCGAACATTAACTTGCACTGTTTTTCTAGGCCAGCTGGGGTCCGGGCCCTGCGTACCCTAGGTCTCTTCACAAGTCGACTTCTCTAGGTTGATGTTATTGGGCTGTATACATTATAAGTATTTGTTCTTCCAATATAAGTCACGCTGCACTTGCTGGTGTTGAATTTCATTTGCCATTTTCAGACCACCCCTGCAGTTTATTTAGATCTATCTGTAATGCGTTTGCATCCTGCCCTGCATTAATTTGCCGCCCTATTTTTGGTGTCATCCGCAAACTTGCTTATGTCACTGCTGATCCCCAGTATCTAAATCGTTTATGTAGATTATGAACAGAGTGGGCCTAGTACGCCCAGGGAACCCACTGGTTACACAGCCCCTCAGATTCTTTACCATCTACGCTGACCCTCTTCCGTTCTCTCCAGTGAAACCATGATTTTATCCAATTTAAAACTTTCCCTCGATACCGCAGGCCTTAAATTGTTCCCAGAAGCCTCTGATGCATTGCTCTATCCGTGCTTTGCTAAAGTCTAAATAAATAACATCGTAATTTTCGTCATTATCTACTACCTCCGAAGACTTTTCTAAAAAACGTTATGAATTTGTTAGACAAGATTTTCCTTTAGCAAACTCATGTTGAGAGTCGTAGATTAATTTGCTTTTCTCTAAATGCGATGGGATGCTATCTGCTTTATAATTGATTCAGAAATTTCCCCACTACTGACGTCAAACTGATACGGCCTGTAATTTGGCCTTTGATGTATCTCCCTTTTGAATATAGGTACTACATCTGCCTGTTCCACAACTCTGGCACAACTCAGTGTCTAATGATTTTGTAAATAAGTTTCTGAGGGGTCCAGCCTAATCTGTTCCCTACACTCTTTCCAAGACTAGAAATTTCTCATCCGGCCCTGGGGATTTTGTTTTTCTTTAGATTTATTTATCTTCTTAAGAACATCCCTCTTTTCAGTAGTGATATTTCTTGTTCTCTTCTTCCTTTCCTTAAATATCGGTTCCACCTCTGCGGAATTTCGCCATAAATTTCTTCTGGCAAAAACTGATAAGTAGCTGTTCAATGCTTTGCTTATTTCTTCACTGCCATTTATCAATTCTCCTCCCTGACTTTAAAGGCTAACTTTGTCCTTGACCTTTGTCCTATATACCTGGAAAAATCCCCTTGGGATTACTTGTCAGGTTCTCTTGCTATTTTGATTTCATAGTCTCTCTTTTGCTTTCCTTACATTTTTCTTAACATTCCTAGATAGTTCATTATACCTGTTTTCTGAGCTGCTCCTCCTCCTTTAATTTCTTATATATTCCTTCTTTATTCTATGTCATGTTTAAGTTTTCTGGTCATCACCTTGGCTCATTCTTATTTTGACCTAATTTTCTTATGGTATATTTTTGTTCTGCATTAGCACATGTAGTATACTATAGTGAATATGTATAGTCATGATCAATTGTTCATGTATCTGACCTCACCCTTCCTACTGGGAACTGACTGTGACTGTTCCCAAATGACCTCACCTAAATTATCTTAACCCCTGATAATCCGCCAACCGAAAGTTTGGGACTCTGACCCATATTGGCATCATTGTTTTAGGTTTCCCAATTTAGAATGAACCTGATTTCTCCTGTGATCACTACCTAGTTCTTCCCCTACTGTGATATCTCTGATAATATTTTCTTTATTTGTTAATACTAGGTCTAATATATTGTCACCTCTAGTAGGTTCTGTAATTAGTTGTTTCAAAAAATTGTCCTGTACTGCGTCTAGGAAGTCTTCAGATTCATAGTCGCCTACAATGTTGTCCCAGTCAATATTTCTGTTATATATCAGTTATTTATCGTTTCTCTTGTTGCTCATTTACTCGAAACGGTAAACAGAACATCCCCGTGCATGGCTCTGTACTCTGTGAACACTGAATAAAGACTTCCCTTGGTATTTGGTGAAACAATAAACCCTCGGAATACTGCCGACTGAGGAAGTTTGATCCTCCCAGTGTAAACAAACAGTCAACTGATCCATGACGGTACGTGCATCACACGCGAGGGTCTGAAAAATGGCAGATGAAATTCAACGGACAAATGTAAAGTACTCAGTATAGGAGATGTAAACAGGGAAACCAGATACCAGATGAACAACGATGCCATAGAGAAATCCCTACTGAGAGAGATTTAGAGTAATGATAAGTAGGAACCTTAAGCCAAATAAACAATGTGTTTTTGCTCGTAACAAGGCTAATAAAGTACGGTTCATACAAAGGAGTGTTAGTTACAAGACTAGCGAGGTCATCCTAAACTGTATCTTGCTCTTGTGAGACCACACCTGGATTACGCAGTTCAGCTCTGGTCACCGATACAGAATGGATATAGAATCCGGAAGAATTCAGAGGAGAATGACAAGACTAATCCGGGCATTAGGAACCTGAGTATAGAGACAGGTTAAAGCATCTTAATTTGCACTCCCTTGAGAGACGGAGAGCGAGGGCGACCTGATAGAGGGTGTATAAGGGAAGGCAGGGCTAAACAAACGGTACGTTATAAAGGTACTCAAACTATCCAACCAGGAGCGAACTCGTAACAATGGTTTTAAATTAGACAAATTTAGATTTAGGCGTGAAATAGGTAAACACTGGTTTGGAAACAGAGTAGTGGATGAATGGAACAAGTTACCAACATCATTAACTCGAATACGCTGAATTGCTTCAAATATAGGTTGGATGCTCATATGAGCAATAGGGGTTGGGTGTAAACGGGACTGCCCAGTATGGGCCAATAGGCCCGCTGCAGTTTCGTCCATTCGTATGTTCTTATGTTCTTATGTTTCTGGTTTCTGGAAGTTTCTTCAGTTCAGAGATCCCAGGATTTCCCTGATTTTTCCCGAATCTGGAAATATGAAGGAAAAAGAACAATATATGATGGAGTTGAGACTTAACAACATTAATCTTGGGATAGTAGGAACAAGAATTAATATATCCTGTAAAATTCGACATTTGTTCTCAGTAACACATTCATATACAGCAGTATAACACATAATATAGGATAGTTAGACCGTTGACAAAATTACAGTAAACATTTTCTACTTCTCAGGCCGCCAGTTCTGCACCGAGACGCTCGCAGAACAAATGGGTACACGACGTACCTGTCAGGTCATATTCGTGTACAGGACAAGAGCGGTCTCGGCTCGACATTGTAATTTAGCAACATATTTGTTTTATTTTTTCAGTATATGTGCTAATTTAGGTTGTATAGAGTAGGATTATTGAAATGCGGGAAATCCTGGGAATTTAACAAATTGAGGGTAATATATATCATTCGGGTATATTAAGCATTAATATCTCTAACGCAATCCTCTGACCCATAATATTTTTTTTTCTAAATAAATGTTGGTAATGGACGATGGTTATTGGAACATTCGGGCCAATGATGTGTACGGATGGTATGAGAGGACGGGAAGGTGTTTAATAAGTCTGCCCTCCTCACCAAAATGACTGATATATTAACATAAAATATCTCTGAAATACATTATAAGTAAATTATGATGGAAAAATCTCAAACACGATATTAAATAAATCATAATTCAAACGTCTAAATTATCATTTCCGAAAAAAATGAACATATTTGTAAGAGAACCGCCTTGCACCCCTGATGTTTATCTTCAACCCTGAAGGCATATCAGTAGACTAAATTCCTTCTGCAATGCCAATAACATCTTTACAGACTCCCAGTTTGGATTCAGAGCTAGAAGGTCGACTGAGAGTGCTCTGCTATCCTTTACTAATGACATCTTAAATTCCTTTGATGACAGTCAGTTCACAGTCGGTATATTCTTGGACCTCTCTAAAGCCTTCGATACTGTCGACCATACCATCCTCCTTTCAAAGCTTGAACATTACGGCGTTAGGGGCCTGTCCCACAATTGGTTTACCTCATATCTGTCCAACAGGATGCAGTATGTCTGCTATAATAATCACCAATCTGACTCCTCGCCAATCTTGTATGACGTCCCCCAAGGTTCCATTCTCGGTCCAGTACTGTTTTTGTTGTGCATAAGCGACATAGTCCACGCCAGCACACTCATAAAATACAACTGATTTGCAGACGATAGTAATCTCTATGCCAGCAACTCAGACCTCCATTCCTTGATGAGAACTATGAACACTGAATTGACTAAAGTTAGGACCTGGGTAATACGTAATAAACTGACCTTAAACCTTGAGAAAACCCACTACACGATCTTTCACAGAAGGAAAAACTTACCCCCAGACTTGGACCCCCTGTACCTTGGTAATACAGTCCTCAAACGCGAACAAAATACTAAATTCCTCAGAGTTATTGTTGATGAGAAACTTAACTGGAGAAACCACATACAAGCCATTCACAGTAAAGTCAATAAACAGTGCGGTATCATGTATCACACTCGACAGTCACTCACTCTCACAGCAATGAAAGAAATCTATCATGATCTTGTTTACCAACACCTGATACACTGTCACACACTATGGGGGGCCTCTGGCTCTTCAAAAACACAATCTCTGGGTACTGCACAAAAGAGAGTTGTACGGACAATGACCTACTTGAAAAAAGTGATCACACAAACGAAAAATTTGCTCTATTGAAATTTTTAAAATTCGAAGATATTAACACTTACTGCTGTGCCCTCTTTGTTTACAAATCTATCAATCACTTGCTTGACAATAATTACTTCCAGTTCCGGAATAATCAGAGATACAACTTAAAGCACCCAGAGCTACTAAGACCACCCCCCATGCGCTCCTCTCAGTCCCAGACCTCCATAAAATATCATGGTGTGAAGGTATGGAACAACTTACCCCCACCCATCCGAGCAAAGACTACGCTCCCTTCCTTTAAATCATCTCTTAAAAAATATGTATTGTCTAAGTATTAAAATTTCTTGTAACACCTACTACATTTACAGTACCTGCCTTTGTTGTACAGTCAAAACCGTTTTATTTGAATTTATCATGTAAATAGATAAGAAATTACTATTGCAATAAATATATTTGCCAACTAGATATAATCCTGACAGCTCTCTCCTCTTGTTCAACCTTAATACTGTACAAACCATGTTGTACTGCTTCCCCATTATACTTAGGTTTTACAATTCCACTGTAATTTATGTTTACTGTATACTTACAATATAAAAAATAATAATAATTAATAAATAAAATAAATAAATATTGAAGTGATAACCGTGGTAACATTAAGAGATGTTCTTATTACCTCCATGCTATTCCAGATGTTACTAAATGTTACATAGCACTTCTTGAGATAAATTTATAGTACATATAAGGTGCCTACAGGAGAGCTCAGGTTCTCTATTGGCTCAGCCATGTTAATATTGTTATTATTATCCACTCTATATCCGTGTTTTTCTGGCTAAATAGACTGTTTCAATTCAATTCAATTTAATTCTCGTGACTCTCGTCTCCAAATCTATCAAGCATTGCATCCCTGTCATCACCCTCTTGTAGCCTCAAGTATGGTATTTATGGCACCTTTGTGCCTGGTAGCTTATGAACTTGGTGTTTGGCAAAATATTTGGGTAATTGTAATTTTTTTTTTTTTTTTTAGGAAAAATCATTCCTGAGTGCGTTTTTATTTGTCGACGACACTAAGGTAACCAACTGAGTACTGTGGATGATGTCACTGCTTCCTTACAAAGTGTTTTTCTGAGTACTGTATATTTCACTGTTTGGTGGAGTTTAGGTACTACCAGTGGTTGTTTTTTTAGTTTAACAAATTTATTGACAAAGCTTGGAGTACAGTTTGTCTATTCTGAGTAATTCAGTCAGGTCTTGATACTGAGGGTGGTATCACTTCTCACTGCCACGCAGGACAGAGGTTCATACACAAAGAAATACATCATATTCATTAACAGTATATATAGGTCAGATTCATGTGGGTGATGTCACTGTTCACTGCCATGCAAGACAGTGGTTCATATACATTGGACGTCATATTCTAATTGAAGACTATGCAGTGTGGGCTAGTAAATTTGGGATAAACAGAAGTGTCCTCAAGCACCCCGATTGATTCAATGTAGTAATTACAAAGTTCATGATACAATAAGCCAGGTGGCCTGAAGTCTTTGACAGTGTCACATTCAATAATATACTAATATAGTGTTCAAGTGTATGCTTTAAAGGTTTATCACAAAGTTTACATGCTGAGTGTTGGTATGGGTACAGCGTTACTAACTTGCCAGATGTGTCTGTATCTTAGCCTAATTCTGCACGACACATCACATTGCCTAGTTATGTCCTTATGCTGGCAATACCGGTATCTCTCGTCCAAAATTTTCATATTTACTAATGCTACAACTGCCAGGTTTCTTGCATTTCTCAGTTCTTCTAGATCAGAGTTCATGATTCTGACTTGAATGTTTTTAAGTACAGCATTGGACAGGCCAAGGTCACGGTCAACATTTTCTTTCTTACATGCCTCATTGGCCAGTCTATCAGCACGGTCATGATACCTAATTCCAACATGGGACGGAATCCACACAAATAAGATACGAGAGTTGTTTTCATTGGTAGTTATCACATTTCTTTTAATCTCACATACAACTTTAGACATAGAACCTGACGGGCTGTTCATTGATTTCAAAGCACTTTGAGAGTCACAGAATATCACCTCTATTTTCTTTGAGGTAGTCTGTGGCTAAGTAGATTCCAGTTAGTTCAGTTTGTGTTTTGCTGGCCCAGTTGTTCAGCGCTTGTTTGACACTATCATCTCTTTTTCTTTATATATTATAATTGCACAGCCTGTTCTACCTGTGTTTGTCTGCACAGAACCATCAGTAAAAGCATTCACTTGGTTTAATACTCTCTATGTGTCTGTTAATAGTTTCTAGTGTGACACATCTCATCACATCGGTGTTTAACATTTGCTTACTACCAACAGGAGTGTAATTAATAGGTACTGATATATCCAGCCAAGGAGAACTGGCATTAATGGGTTCGTCTGGGGTGATTGGTACATTCAGTTTCAAGAGATCTGCAACACTTTTATGAAGCCACGCCCCAATGAGAGTCTTTTGTGGAAGGTTGGCGAGACAGTCGGGATTACTTAGATAGAACATCAACTCAGTTTGAGCTGTAGTTTGGGGACCATGGTTCTTCAAAGCTTTGACACAAAACATGGTATTAAGTAGAGCTATCCTCTCAGATAGGGAAGTCAGCCCGAGCTCTTTCCTCATGTTTATAATTCTGGTTGAAGTGTGAACCCCATCCTAAGCTCAGAATTAACATCCCAGATAAACTTAAACTGCACTTCAAGGCCTACATCCACAGATGGTATGCTTGATATACACCTGGGTCAGTGGATGAATTTTGCTGTGATCTTGTAAATGTCATTACCACATATTATACCACCTGGGTTAAGTCAAGGAGGAAGGGGGGCAGCACTAAACCACCTCTGTGGACACATGACCCCATCCTCACCAAAGAAGGAGAGAATGTAAAACAGCTTGCCAACACTTATAAGCAAAATAAAACTAGTGATAACCTTTTGGCATTCCTCAAAGCTAACAGAGAATTTCGTGAACTTAAAGGTCAGGTGAGAAACACCTATTGGGAACAATTCTTACAGGGGATTAATAGAACAACCACTCTAGCAGAAATGTGGAAGAAAATTAGAGCCATTACCAAGTCACCCACCCCAGTCCAGCTTCATCACAGCCCTGCAGAATATGCTGACATGCTATTAGACCAATGGTCTAGTGTGTCACGAATCACTTCCCTGCCTCCTGACATACAACAATATCTTAACACCTCACACATTAATAGGGGTTTCAATATTGAAATAGCCTGTTCCTCACCAGACCTTACTGACCAGTTTCCTATAACGCACCACGAACTAACAACAGCACTAATGAAAGGTGAGTCATCCTCCCCTGGTGAGGATGGCATAACCTATAACACCCTGAGATTGTTGAATGAGATCCCTAACCATCCACTGCTTGACCTGTATCAAATGAGCCTCACACAGGGTATTCTGCCTAAGACATGGACTCATGGAAACATAGTTCCAATCCCTAAAGCTAATTCTCCAAACTTCAGGCCAATTTCACTTACATCCTGTATGTGTAAAGTCCTTGAAAGAGTTGTTCTAAACCGTCTCATGTTTCAAGTCAAAGACAAACTCGCCCCTAATCTGTACGGGTTCATGCCCGGGCGTAGCACACAGACATGCTTTGCAGAATATCTTGTTCACTCAAAAGATAAGACACAAACAGCCTTCATAGACCTTAAATCAGCCTTTGATGTAGCTAATAGAGACATTATACTTGAGCAACTAGCTAATTTTGGCATACAAGGTAACCTCCTGACATGGATAAAGGGTTATCTGTCCAACAGGTATGCCAGTGTTCTGTTTAGGGGAGTTAAAAGTACCAGAATGAGATCATTTGAGCTGGGCACGCCTCAGGGAGGAGTGTTAAGTCCTATGCTCTTTAATATACTGATGCACAAGCTTATTGCTGACATTCCAGTTCAACCAAACGAAGCCGTAATATGCTATGCTGATGATATCTGCATTATGACACAAACCAAACTCAGGCTCCAAGCCTTGCTGGATGTATTTGCTCGGAGAACTGTTGAATGCGGTCTCATAATATCTGTTGACAAGACGAGGGTCCTCAATCCTCGTCCTGCTCACCCTCTGCTTCTTGACTATAACATTAACAGCATGCCCTTGGAACTATGTAGCTCCTATAAATATCTTGGAATTTGTGTGAATGATGCAAACTTTGTCCGCAACCTTCGTGACAAACTAATGCAGCGCATTAAACCCCTCAGAACCCTTGTTGGCAAGGGCTATGGAATTAACATCACCTATGCTCGTACTTTCTATCTTCTCTTTATTCGTTCTGTAGTTGACTATCATGCTCTCCATCTTGTGACTATTCCGCCAAAACAACTCAGCAGCCTTGAGGTAGTGCAAAATGAAGCCATGCACATCATTCTAGGATGCCCAGTGTTTGTTACGTTACGTTATATAATTTTAGAGGAAATCTTATAACTCCAGCCTAACCATAAAGAGATACACATAATTAACAAAGATTCAATATAATCTTTTCAATGATTTATACTGTACAGGAAGAGCAAAACAAACACAGGACTCAAGTGTGTGTTTGTTCACGTGTTCGTCGGTCTGTAGTTGTTTGTGTTTATCGGTCTGATCGCTTGTGTGTGCGTGTGTTTGTGTGTTCCTTCGTTTCATGTCTTGTACATTAAATTATATGAAAATCCAGCGAAAATTATTGACATCCATGTACGTAAATATGCAAAGACAATATTTGCAAAAATATTGCAGTTACTGACAAAATTCCTGAAAATTTTGACAATATATGGCTTGAGGGTCATTTAGCTAAGGTTAGGTTAGTTTGGGGAGGGATATTTTAGGTTAAGATAAGTTAGGGTAAGTTAGGTTAAGATATGTTTGGTTTGATTAGGTTGTTAGGTTTGGTTTGGTTTGGTTTAGTATGGATTGGATTGGATTGATTAGGTTAGGTTAGGTTAGAGGATTGTGGTTTTTAACATTAATGTAGTGATAATTAATGTTTCTTTTCCTGAGGTAACATATAACGAGAAGCATCTTCGTTCACCAGCTATTAACGAATCACATATAATTATGACCTACAAGTAAATGTTGCAATTTTGACTACATCTGTAAATTCACAGCCTTCAACAATGTTACTTTCATAAAAAATTATGGAACAAACAGCTCTGATAATTAACTTACGTTTTTCAACCATCCATTTACACGGAAATATGAACACAAAGGCGTGAAAGTTCAAAGGTCGTTGTTATTGACCAAGTTTCCGGTTCACTGACACTGTGTGACCTGTTGACATTGACCCGGCAGGTATGATTCAACACTCAACCAGACGTACGATCACAGTATACACTCACTCCTCGGACTCACGACACCTGTACTACGTTATATGCATCCCCTTAACTGAGGATGTGAGAACGTGTCTGCCTCACTCACTCAGGCATCGGTACATCTTATGGCGGGTTTAAAGATAGCTACAATAATCTACTGAGAATATATGCTAGAAGTTTTCTGTCATCCACAGTCAGGGGAAACAGGTCAGATGTAGGAGAGTGTGAGGACCGTGGTGCTGCCCTCGCTCTCCTACCCATAACTGGTCTGTCATTGTCACTCAGTGCTACACCGCCAGCTGACGAGGGTGGGATGATGGAGGGGTGGGCGGGAGGTGACCTATGTTGTGGCACCGAGCAGGTTCACACGAAGGTCACTTACTTATGACTGGCAGTCGTGGGCGAGAGAGGGGAAAGGTTATGCCTTGCTCAACATACCAGTGGAAACTCTTGTACGATAAATAAGAGCAGGTTATAACAAGGAGTGATCGAGGAGTCCCTGTGTACCGGTAATAATATAACAGTTTAGTTGTACTTACAGTTAGTACAGGAAATAGTTATAGTAAATATTGAAAGGTGATATTATTTCCATCCTTCACTGTACTGTATATAACAGTGTAGGTGTCCCAGGTGCTCAAGGACTGTTCCATCAACCTGTATGTATATTTGTATCTCTCTCGTCCCTTGATTAGTTGAGTCTTATCTGGGGATATATATATATATATATATATATATATATATATATATATATATATATATATATATATATATATATATATATATATATATATATATATATATATATATATATATTTATTTAAACACTAACAGTCAGTACTGAGACACGTCCCCTCAACACCTTACAAACCTGTTAATTATTTAGGTGAAACGTGTAGACAATAGTTTAATTTAACACAGGCATAAGGTGTTTCCCGAGCAGACGTCGACCAATGAGAGGTCTCGTTTCCTAAGGTATGGGCCTTTGTTTACATATACAGTCATCCTACAACAGGTGGTGGGGGAAGAGGGAGGAGGGGGAAGATGACGTCAACTGAGGTATGATAATTATTCACACTAGTGTGATGAGAGCAAGATATCGCCAAGTGTAATCATCCCTAAATTGGCGCTGACAACACGATAGCGCGCCAAAACCTGCTGCTGACTGCTGACTCGTGTGGTCGGGGCAGAATATTAACGAACAGCTGATCCGGTTGTATCAAATATGTATTATCCGGCCTCCGGTCATGTTGCACCGTCATCATCCAAGTGAGGAACATTAGTGAAATTTAGATTGTGTTCTAAAGTCCGGTTAACTTCGTTATCTGAGATCGGGGTAACTGCATTATCTCACGTACGGTTAATCGGCTTCTTGATTATTTATTGAATATTCGATTCATTTGATTCTAAAATGTTCGGTTAACAGGATTCTTCCTTATATCATATTTGGTTAACTAGAATTCTACTAGTGTAATGTTCGGTTAATTGGTACAGTATCATAATTATATAGGGTCCGGTTCTTTGGAATTCTGTTGTCCTGAAGGTTCAATTAACTTTAATTCAAGTCAGCTTAATTAGGACCCGGATTACCTGAGGTCCTGGTAGTTACGATGTTCATTATCCTTAAGTCCAGCTAGTTGGCTCTAAGGTTACCTAACACCTGGTTAATTACCCCGACTTTCTGAGAACCGGTTGAGCAGAATAATTATAATCCATGGTAGTTAGTTACGTCAGATCCGGTTAATTGGAATTGGGTTTATCCAAGATCCGGTTAATTGAAATATATATTTTTTTAATGTCCTGTTAATTGGAATTCTCGTCATCTAAGTATAAGAAGCAAACAAGTAACACAGAGAAACACGTAAGAACACACAGTAAACACAACCCAACAACACAAAGACTATCAAAACAAACTATGAAACACAATAAAAAAGCTCGGAAATACAAAATTTTCATACAAAACAAAATTAAGATAACGCAACACAACATTGAAATGTAACACACAACACTTGAATACTCCACAACTCTTTAACCCAACACAACAAGAAACTTTACTACAATACAACACAACACAACACAACACGTTTAAAACCTAATGAACGAGGTAATATAGGTTTAAACACAACGGAGAGAGAGAGAGAGAGAGAGAGAGAGTCATACACTGTACTGCACAGTAACGTGGTGGAAAGTGCATGTAACGGCCAGTTGACAGGTGTTGGGAGAGAGGTGGTGGTGATGGTAGTTGTGGTAATAGGAAGTGATAGTGGTGGTAAAAGTGTTAGTTGAGGTGGTGGTGATAGTAGTGGTTGATGGTGGTGGTAAAAGTGGTAGTTGAGGTGATGGTGATAGTAGTGGTTGATGGTGGTAATTGATGGTGGTGGTAAAAGTGGTAGTTGAGGTGATGGTGATAGTAGTGGTTGATGGTGGTAATTGATGGTGGTGGTAAAAGTGGTAGTTGTGGTGATGGTGATAGTAAAAAGGAAAGTGGTGGTGGTAATAGATGGTTGGTGTTGATCGTGGTGGTGATAATAGTAGCTACAGCGGTGTTAGTAATGGTGGTGGTGGTAGAAGTGGTAGAAGTGGTAGTTGTGGTGATGGTGATATTGATAGTAACTAGTGATAGTGGTGCTAGTAATAGATAGTGGTGGTAGTGAGGTGGTGGTGGTGGTAGAATCTCAAAGGTTCAAGTGACCAGTGTTCTCCCTCATAACAAGACATGCCACAACTAACATGGTGTAAAAAGTGTTGTGTCATTCTTAACAAAATAAATTCACCACAATAATGCACAAATATCAGGAGTGAAATAGGAATGGAAAAAGTCGGTGGTACGCCCCTGAGGCAATCCCGCCCCACCCCAACGTCAACCTGGTTGAGAACGAGCGTCTAACTTTGTCGTTGGGGAAATGAAGGCGGTCGAGTACAATGCTTTACATAATTGTCTGGTTGACGACGCCAAATATTTTAGAGGCTTTTGGTTGTGTGTGTGGGGGGGGTGGGGGCAGTGATAGAAGAGAGTGGGACTGATAAGATAAGATACGAGAAGAAAAATTAAGAGGGAGAAAAGAGGTGGGAGAGAAAAACGGAGTGAAACTGAGAGAGGAAGAAGAGGAGAAGATGAGTTGACTCGACCACTTGTTTTGTAACTGGTCTCTCTCTCTCTCTCTCTCTCTCTATCTATATATACTGTATATATATATATATATATATATATATATATATATATATATATATATATATATATATATATATATATATATATATATATATATATATATATATATATATATATATATATATATATATATATATATATATATATATATATATATATATATATATATATATATATATATATATATATATATATATATATATATATATATATATATATATATATATATATATATGTGTGTGTGTGGTGTCTCAAGGTTCTGGAACTACGTGACTGGAGCCTGATTGAACAGATTTGTCGACGATGTAAAATAGCTCGACGTACTTATTGAAGCTGGTGGGTAGTGGAGGGTGGGGGCGGGAGAAAGAGGGACATAGTGGTGGGGGAGGGAGGGGAGAGGGATTAGTGGTGGGAGAGGAAGGGGAAAGGGGAGAGAAGGGAGGGGTGCAGAGGAATTAGTTTCGAGATCGGAGGGAGTGGTGGGGGGAGTCAGTGAATGAGTGAATGAATGAATGACTGATGGAGAGAGAGAGAGGGAGAGAGAGAGAGAGAGAGAGAGAGAGAGCACAGTCTATAAGGACAGGTGGCAAGGTTCCCCTCACACACACACAAAATAATGTATCTGACAAGGGTATTGATTTCTCCTCTTCATTATAAGGTCAAGGAACTCTCTCTCTCTCTCTCTCTCTCTCTCTCTCTCTCTCTCTCTCTCTCTTAGTCTTGCTCCTGTCCCCAACGAGCGATCATTCAGTACTTAGGCGTTGATATATATAAGCCAGCATTCAACTCCACCCCCAAAAAAGCCATTAAAATGTTCGCCCGTCATCTGCCCTCAGTGGTGATGTTTTATGACAAGGACACAAGGCTGTAGTGCTGACAGCGGCCATCACAGTGTTAGTGAGGAAATATGTATGTAGGTGTGTTGTGTTGTGTTGAGTGAGGTAGTGTAGGTGTGTTGTGTTGGTGAGTAGTGTAGGTGTGTGTTGTGTTGGTGAGGTAGTGTAGGTGTGTTGTGTTGGTAAGGTAGTGTAGGTGTGTTGTGTTGGTGAGGAGTAGTGTAGGTGTGTTGTGTTGTGTTGGAGTGAGGAGTGGTGTAGGTGTGTTGTGTTGAGTGAGGTGGTGTAGGTGTGTTGTGTTGTGTTGAGTGAGGTAGTGTAGTTGTGTTGTGTTGTGTTGAGTGAGGTAGTGTAGGTGTGTTGTGTTGTGTTGAGTGAGGTAGTGTAGGTGTGTTGTGTTGTGTTGAGTGAGGTAGTGTAGGTGTGTTGAGTGAGGTAGTGTAGTTGTGTTGTGTTGTGTTGTGTTATAGTTGTGTTGAGTGAGGTGAAAAAAGTGTAGTTGTGTTGTGTTTTGTTATGTTGTGTTGAGGAGGTAGTGTAGGTGTGTTGTGTTGTGTTGAGTGAGGTGTGTAGTTGTGTTGTGTTGTGTTGAGTGAGTGTAGTGTGTAGTTGTAAGCAGTTTTGTTTAAAGGTTATGTTGTGTTGAGGAGTGCAGTGGTGTCAGTTGAGTGAGTTAGTGTAGGTGTGTTGTGTTGTGTTGTGTTGAGTGATGTAGTGCAGGTGTGTTGAGTTGTGTTGAGTGAGGTAGTGTAGGTGTGTTGTGTTGTGTTGAGTGAGGTAGTGTAAGTATGTTGTGTTGTGTTGAGTGATGTAGCGCAGGTGTGTTGAGTTGTGTTATTGATGACTCTGGTGGGACTCAGTGTTAGTTAAGAGCAAAAGTTTATTAGTCATGGTGAGTCGCAGCGTAAGACCAGGCAACCTTCTTACCTTCATGACTTCAGGTAGGGGAGGGAGAGAGGGAAGGACGAGAAGGAATGGAAAGAAGGACACGAAGGAGGAAGGAAGGGAGGGAACCTGACTTAACTAACTTAACGCTAACCTAACGTTAACCTAACCTAACCTAACCTAACTCAACGCTAACTTAACGCTAACCTAACGTTAACCTAACCTAACTCAACGCTAACTTAATGCTAACTTAACGCTAACCTAACCTTACTTAACGCTAACGTAACCAACCGTTTACCAAACCTTATCTAAACTCCTAGGTGGTATTAGGGTAGTTAATCTTCAGGTGATCATTATAATATCTAACATAATGGTACCTGTTGAACACTCATAACGTCTGGCCTTAGTTTGTACACAACGAGTGGGCGTAGCTTCTTGACAGTGAGACAGGAAGTGACAATTCGTTATCGTTAGTCGGTTTGTGGCGGCTGAGAGAAACTCTTCCTTTGGCTGAGAGAGAGAGAGAGAGAGAGAGAGAGAGAGAGAGAGAGAGAGAGAGAGAGAGAGAGAAAACACTGTGCTTTGCTGCCTGGTAAATTGTGGTGAGGTGTGAAGTTTTCTCTCGTGATATATATGACTTTGAGTGGATGTTGCTGGGGGGAGGGGCGTTAACATGACTCGTTGTCTTCTACACCTTCAGCTTGTGGTGTAGTGACCAGCATACTCGCCGTGGAACCGACAGGACGCAGGTTCGATTTCCCCGGGTGAGTAAAACAAAACTATAGGTAAGTTTCTTGATGGCATATTCTACCTAGCGGTAATTAACTACCTGGATGTTGAACGAATGGTAGATCGTGTTCTGGGAGGAATGGTTAGCCAGTGCAGTTGGCGAGTTGTCCGGTCTTGTAATAATAATATGGATATCACCGTTTACATAACCCTGCAATATCAATACACTCATTGATTATAAAACAATGTATGGCAACCAAGCCACCAGATTATACCCTTCCAAAGTCTTGCAATATCACAGGAAATTAAGATGAAATATTGTAACATCATAACGTTGTCCAAGAGTATTTGTAAAAAATGAAGTTTTACATCAAGTACTACTAATTTACATAACCATGACGACAATCCTTTTCCTTACATGTGGATAACCAACCCTTAAAGACAGTAATTATGACTAACCAATCCTCACATACACACACCCAATCTTCACATACACACACCCAATCCTCACATACACACACCCAATCCTCACATACACACACCCAATCCTGACATACACACCCAATCCTCACATACACACACCCAATCCTCACATACACACACCCGATTCTCACATACACATACTCAATCCTCACATACACACACCCAATCCTCACATCCACATACTCAATCCTCACATACACACACCCAATCCTCACATACACATACCCAATCCCCACATAAACTTACACAGGCTCACATACACACACACAATCCTCACATACACATACCCAGCCTCACATACACACTCCCAATCCTCACATACACATACCCAGACTCCACATACTCCCATCCTCATATACACATACCCAGCCTCACATACACACCCCAATCCTCACATACACATACCCAGGCTCACATACACACTCCCCAATCCTCAACATACACATACCCAGCCTCACATACACACACCCAACCTCACATACACATACCCAGACTCCATACACACTCTCAACTCATATACACATACCTAGCCTCACATGCACACTCCCCAATCCTCATACATACACATACCCAGGCTCACATACACACAACCAATGCTCACATTCACATACCCAGCCTCACATACACACACCCAACCCTCACATACACACACTAATCCTCACATACACACACCCAATCCTCACATACACACACCCAATCCTCACATACACACACCCAATCCTCACATACACACCCCAATCCTCACATACACACTCCCAATCCTCACATACACACTCCCACCCTCACATACACACACCCAATCCTCACATACACACACAATCTAATCCTCACATACACATACTCAATCCTCACATACACACACCCAATCCTCACATACACACTCCCAATCCCTCACATACACACTCCCAACTCTACATACACATACCCAGGTTCACATACACACACCCAACCCTCACATACACATACCCAGCCTCGCATACACATACACAATCCTCACATACACACACCCAATCCTCACATACACACACTCCCAATCCTCACATACACATACCCAGCCTCACATACACACTGAATCCTCACATACACATACTCAGGCTCACACACACACCCAATCCTCTCAAACACATATCCGACCTCACATACACACACCCAATCCTCAAATACACATATGCAGCCTTACATACACATACCCAATACTGAAATACACATACCCTGCGTCACATACACATACCCGATCCTCACATACACACACCCAATCCACACAAACCCAATCCTCACATACACATACCCAATCCTCAAATACACATACCCAGCGTCACATACACATACCCAATCCTCACATGCACACACCCAATCCTTTCATACACACACCCAATCCTCACATACACATACCCAGCCTCATAGACACATATCCAGCTTCACATGCACATACCCAACCCTCGTATATACACACATCTGACCTCACATATACACACCCTATCCTCACATACACATACCCAACCTCACATACACACACCCAGCCTCACATACAAATACCCAGCCTCACATACACACACCCCATCCTCATATACACATACCCAGCCTCACATACACACACCCAGCCTCACATCAACCTCTCCTCCGACATTGTCCCACCCCCTTCCATTAATTTAGGTCCGAACACACTCCAGGTTGTAGATTCCACGAAGCTCCTCGGCGTCACCATAGACAACAAACTAAATTGGAAACCACACGTCAGTGAAGTTGTCAAAGCCTTCAGTTTCCGTCTCCACCTCCTCCGCCGACTCAAGTCCCTCGGAGTTCCTGCACCCGAGCTCCTCAGTGTTTACTCAACATTCATACTTCCCAAGCTCACCTATGCCTCCCCTACCTGGTCTTCCTCCCTAAATGCCACACAACGTAAACACCTAGAAAAAGTGCAAAAGAGGGCATACAAGATTATTCTCTCCCCTTCCTACTCCACATATCAAGAAGCGCTCAACAAACTGACCCTTTCCACTCTCACTGACGATCACCACGACCTCATCTTCAAATTTGGTGAGAAGCTTCTGTACGAATCCTCGACACCGGCTCCTACTTCCACCTGAGATCCCTAGCCCGAGAATTGCTGTTCGACACCACAACCGCATCCAACCCATACGAGCACGAACTGATCGCTATAAGAACAGCCCAGTCCTAACCATTGTAAAAATTATCAATAACTTGTAATAAACCAGTGTATTCACTCCCAGTAAATACTACTTCTTGCACTGTCATTATGTTGAAATGCCCTGTAGTTTGAGCTTTTCCCCATCTAGTTATTATATATCTTATTTATATCACTTATGTTATTTGTATATTATCTGTAATTCGAAACCCATTCCCCAATTATGTAATTGTATTTTTTCAGCCTTCTGGCTGCCAAGCTCTTTCAATAAACCGTTATTTATTATTATTATTATTATTACATACACATACCCAGCCTCACAGACACATACCCAGCCTCACATACATATACCCAGCCTCACCTACACACACCCAGACTTGCATACACATACCCAGCCAGGTCAACTGTTAAGTTGGCCCATACCAATCCCCTCCCCTGAACCCTCCTCCCCACCGGAATATCAACAAGTTCTCACCAGAAGTTACAATTTCATTTAGGAAAGGAATGGAACCAGTGTTAAACAGAGATGAACAGTGGTGAACATTGCGTAAGTCAGTGAGAACAACTCAACAGAAACAGTCGTACCCAACTTAACCTTCACACAGTGAGGTCCCAGGTACCCAGTGATAACGGCCCGTGAGACCCAACAACAACCAGCGATGTGTTAATCCGTCTACGATAGGAAGGACTGGGACCACACCTCACTCATATAACACCATCTGTGAGGGAATTACTATACCACGTGAGGTCCCTCATAACACCATCTGTGAGGGAGTTACTACACCACGTGAGGCCCCTCATAACACCATCTGTGAGGGAATTACTACACCACGTGAGGCCCCTCATAACACCATCTGTGAGGGAATTACTACACCACGTGAGGCCCCTCATAACACCATCTGTGAGTGAATTACTACACCACGTCAGGTCCCTCATAACACCATCTGTGAGTGAACTACTACACCACGTGAGGTCCCTCCTAACACCATCTGGGAGGGAGTTACTACACTACATGTTTGCTGTTCAACACCTACATTAATCTGTATGTTCACTGTATGTTCCTTGACCTTTCTCTAATGAAGGCTTTTGTTAAACCACCAATGTATGTAATAAGTCATTTATGTCCAATGTATATTTTCAGCCTTCGGGCTGCAGAACTTTTTTAATAAACCGTTAATTATTATTATTATTATTATTATTATTACATACACAGACCCAGCCTCACATGCACATACTCAGCCTCATGTGCACATACCCAGTCTCACATAAACATACCCAGCCTCACATACACATACCCAGCCTCCCATACACACACCCAGCCTCACATACACATACTCAACCTCACATACACATACCCAGCCTCACATACACATATCCAGCTTCACATGCACATGCCCAGCCTCACATACACACACCCAGCCTCACATACACATATCCAGCTTCACATGCATATACCCAGCCTCACATACACACACTCAGCCTCACATACACATACCCAGCCTCCCATACACACACCCAGCCTCACATACACACACCCAGCCTCACATACACATATCCAGCTTCACATGCACATACCCAGCCTACCATACACACACCCAGCCTCACATACACATACCCAATCCTCAGCATAGATACCCACCACAAATAGCAGGATAGACCACCTGGATATCCATGTCTCACTATCCAGGGAGCTCCTCTTAAGATGATCCTCCACAGTGACTCCTGGATAAGACGTGTGTGTGTGTGTGTGTGTGTGTGTGTGTGTGTGTGTGAGAAAGAGAACATTTTTGACTAGTGATAATCTCTGGACTAAGTCACATGATAAACTTCACATTTAAAAGCTAAGAAATAAATATTCCAACCTTCCTTAAGTTATTTTTTTATAATATGTAGGTTGTGTATATGTAACGTTTCTAATTATGTTCGTTACCAATGACTTCAGTAAGGAGAGAGGCTACGTAGGTGATGGTGCTGATGGTGTGTCTCTTGTATATGGGAAAAAATAAGAACATAAGAACATATGAATGGAGGAAACTGCAGCGGGCCTATTGGCCCATACTGGGCAGTCCCGTTTACACCCAACCCCTATTGCTCATATGAGCATCCAACGTATGTTTGAAGCAATTCAGCGTATTCGAGTTAATGATGATATTTGGTAACTTGTTCCATTCATCCACTACTCTGTTTCCAAACCAGTGTTTACCTATTTCACGCCTAAATCTAAATTGTCTAATTTAAAACCATTGTTACGAGTTCGCTCCTGGTTGGCTAATTTGAGTACCTTTGTAATGTCCCCTTTGTTTAGCCCTGCCTTCCACTTATACACCTCTATCAGGTCGCCCCTTGCTCTACGTCTCTCGAGGGAGTGCAAATTAAGATGCTTTAACCTGTCTCTATACTCAAGGTTCCTAATGCCCGGGATTAGTCTTGTCATTCTCCTCTGAATTCTTTCCAAGGATTCTATATCCATTCTGTAATACGGTGACCAGAACTGAACTGCGTAATCCAGGTGTGGTCTCACAAGAGCAAGATACAGTTTTAGGATGACCTCGCTAGTCTTGTAACTAACACTCCTTTGTATGAACCCAAGTACTTTATTAGCCTTGTTACGAGCAAAAACACATTGTTTACTTGGCTTAAGGTTCCTACTTATCATTACTCCTAAATCTCTCTCGCAGTCGGATTTCTCTATGGCATCGTTGTTCATCTGGTATCTGGTTTCCCTGTTTACATCTCCTATACTGAGTACTTTACATTTGTCGACGTTGAATTTCATCTGCCATTTTTCAGACCATTCGAAAAATTTGTTTAGATCTTCCTGTAGTTTTGCCGAGTCCTCGTCAGATTTGATAACACGTCCTATTTTAGTGTCATCAGCAAATTTACTTATGTTGCTGTCTATGCCGATACCTATGTCGTTTATGTATATAATAAACAATAATGGTCCAAGTACTGAGCCTTGGGGAACTCCACTTGTGACGTTGCTCCAATGGGACTTAGTGCCGTTAATGCTCACTCGCTGTTTCCTGTCCTGTAACCACGCCCTAATCCATTTAAGGATGTCACCTTTGATGCCATGAGCTTCTACCTTTCTAATTAGTCTTTCGTGGGGGACTCTGTCGAAGGCTTTACTAAAGTCGAGATATACCACATCATAATTGTGCCCCTCGTCCACCGATTCGAAAACTGATGAAAAGAATGTTAATAGATTAGTTAGGCAAGAACGTCCGCTTGTGAAGCCATGCTGGGAATCATTGATCAATCGGTGCTTCTCCAGGTGATTTCGAATAGAGTTTGAAATGATTGCTTCCAGTAATTTGCCTACTATTGATGTTAGACTGATTGGGCGGTAGTTAGAGGATAGTGATCTATCCCCCTTCTTGAAAATCGGTATTACATTCGCTATCCTCCAGGATTCTGGTACTACACCTGTTTTTAAGGACATGTTAAACAACTTTGCTAAGGGCATACTAAGCTCTTCCTTACATTCCTTTAATACTCTGGCAAATATCTCATCGGGACCAGGTGACTTATTAGGCTTTAATTTGTCTATTTGCTTACTAACATCGTTACTAGTCACTACTATCTCACTTAATTTGTTTTCTTCACTATCTCTGAATAGAGTCGGTGCCTCGGGTATCATGTTTAAATTTTCGGTGGTGAAAACTGTTGAAAAATATTTATTCAAATTATTGCTCATTTCTCCATCGTTATCAGTGAGCTTGCCGGAGTCTGACCGTATTGGTCCAATCTTTTCTCGTGTTTTAGTTTGATACATTTGGTAGAATCCTTTGGGGTTTGTCTTCGCCTCCCTTGCTATCCTTACCTCATTATTCCTCTTTGCTTTCCTTATCTCGGTTTTAACCCTACTCGCCAATACCCTATAATAGTCCCGGAGGTGAATTCCGCCACGATTTATCCTGCTACCTATAGCCTTCCTTTGGCCAATGATGTTCTTTAAATAATTATTTATCCATTTAGGGTCATTGTTGTCTGATTTGAGTTTTTTGTATGGTATGTTCTGTTCATATCATCCCTACGAAGCGTCATGCCAACCTTACTGTCGACTCCCTGGGCTGTTATAAGATTCCGCACTTGTTGAAATGAAGGAAGCGTCATAAATGGGGGCGACAGTATCTGTCCGTACTGTGTGTGAAACATAATGTGACCACGGATAACATACATTGGGGACATACATTTACTTTGGTATATAGTTTACCATAAGTATAGCAATGTGTATTCATTCCAGCGTAATTAATATGTTCGGTTACCAAATGTAGTTGGATCAGTATGCCACAGAGCCACTCACGAGTTGCATGTAGCATTTCGGAAGTCAACGTTCCTATCCTGGCAGATACATTTTGGGATATACTATGCATGAAATGATCCTTAGGTAATAATTAGAATATTTTGATATTTGGCGGTATGTGGATATTAATTTATTTAAGGCATAATTCTGTTCATAACTGACTAAACCCAAGCTAGTGTATTTGAGAGAAGTCTTATCATTAGCCAACTAATTTGACTTTAACACTGATAAATGTTTTTCAAGCTATGTTAACTGTGCCGCATCTATACACGGTTTTACTTACAATTAAGCAGTGAGGCAAGGATGAGTTGTATATAATATGTAGCTTATAAATCTATATTATTTAAGTGTGAACACTCTTATGACGTCATGTTGTTGACTTGCGTGCGCAGGTTGGTTGGCAAAAGTAATTGTGTAAGATGCCTTGCTGGAGACACTAGACTGAACAGTGTTTACCGATAACAACAACAGTCATAAAGTCACCTCCTGCATGTA
Organism: Homarus americanus; assembly: GCF_018991925.1. Lineage (NCBI taxonomy): Eukaryota > Metazoa > Arthropoda > Malacostraca > Decapoda > Nephropidae > Homarus > Homarus americanus. Next base: position 73,219 of record NW_024720342.1, read on the forward strand.
AACAATCCTTTTTTTATCTTTTTTTATATATTATAATTAAAGCAAGTAGAAAAACATATTTACCAGTATCTATGAGGTTAGTGTTTGTAAAATGTGAGGATGTATTATCGTCTCAAGGGCTATTCTAGATACTGCACATGATAATACCAACATATCTGTCTATATGTGTCATCAGTTCTCTTGTATGGAAGATTTGGTCTTGGCGGGAGGTATAGTAAGTTTTGTCAGGTCAAACCAAGCCAGTAGAAAGTCATATATACCAGTATCTATGAAGTTATTGTTTGTAAAATGGGAGGATGCATTATCGCCTCAGGGGATATATTAGATACTGCACATGATATTACTGTGTATATATGTCATCAGTTCTCGGGTATGGAATCTTTGGTCTTGGCGGGAGGTGTAATGATTGTTAACAGACCATAGCTTACAGCCCAGAAAGAACAGCACATATAACAGTAAGAAGATGAGCAGGTGTACACCCATGCAAGTTGACACACCCTACAGTGAGATTAAGACCTGACCCAGAAAAGGTCATGGCCACAAGGTACCTGAGTTAAAGAAACTACAACCTGGAAGACACACCCTGGTGGTAATAGTCAGGAAGCATTACTGACCGGTGACATGACCACGCACCTGGGTAAGCACAGCTGTCCAGAACTTACCCAAGAGAGGTCACGGTCACTTTGACCCAGAGTTCTCATCGCTGCGTCATTAGCTAACCCTGCATCATGACCGTGTTAATCGACAAGCTACCCTTCAGCCAGTACACCTGTCACCTGGCCAGACACACCCAAATTAATGACGATATCTTCTGGCTGGAGATCTCCAATATAAGGGCCTTGCAACTCCTTCCACTAGTAATGACAGCAACCAGTACATCAGGAGGGCCCCGCACCATCCCTCACCACACTTTTATAAACCTTCGTGGTGATGGTTTTGTTTTGATCATGACGTCATTGCACATTTAGCGGAGGGTGTGTATCCTCCACGTTACTGCTCCTGGAGGGTGTGTATCCTCCACGTTACTGCTCCTGGAGGGTGTGTATCCTCCACGTTACTGCTCCTGGAGGGTGTGTATCCTCCACGTTACTGCTCCTGGAGGGTGTGTATCCTCCACGTTACTGCACCTGGAGGGTGTGTATCCTCCACATTACTGCACCTGGAGGGTGTGTATCCTCCACGTTACTGCACCTGGAGGGTGTGTATGTGTATCCTCCACATTACTGCACCTGGAGGGTGTGTATCCTCCACGTTACTGCGTCTGAAGGGTGTGTATCCTCCATGTTACTGAGCCAAGAGGGTGTGTATCCCACGTTACTGTGCCTGGAGGGTGTGTATCCTCCACGTTACTGTGCCTGTAGGGTGTGTATCCTCCACGTTACTGCTCCTGGAGGGTGTATCCTCCACGTTACTGTGCCTGGAGGGTGTGTATCCTCCACGTTACTGTGCCTGGAGGGTGTGTATCCTCAACGTTACTGTGCCTGTAGGGTGTGTATCCTCCCATAATTCTGACCTCACTAGGAAAGGTCACGGCAGGGTTAGCTCCTGGAGGATAATTACTGTGATATGCACAGTGCTATAAAAGTGGTCTTGGCATGTAGAGAGAGTTTGTTGACCAAACTGGGGGTGGTCCATTGAAGAATTGGCGAGGCCAAGTTAGAAATTGAGAGGCCACGTTGGAGAACCTGAAATTAAGGAAAGAGCTGGCGAAGGTAAAGGAGAGGCTGACGAGCAAAGCCAGTGTGTCTGACGAAAATCAAGCGAGTGAAAATTGTGAGTAGTGGGAAGACAAGCTGGTGGTGAAGAAGCACATGGCTGATACGACAACAACGACAACAACAGCTAAGTGTACCAACCTGCTCAGTCCCTTGATAGACTTAATTGGACGTTAGTAACAGCCAGGGCAGGGATGACAAGAAGGTATAAAAACTTTAATTGTTGGTGACTCACAGTAAGGTACATGGACAGGGCCTTTGTAGGTAAAAAAAACAAAAATAGTGATGAGGGTGTGTTTGCCAGAGCTGGGTGGAGGATATAATTGACAGGATGGGATTAATATCTTGTCTGGTATCGGGAACAACCCATTATCTGCCTCAGTGCAGGAGGCAATGATATTGGCCGGTGTAGGAGCGAGGAACTTCTGATAAGTTCAAGGCAGCCACAGATCGTATTAGGACTAAGGGAGGATCCCATCATATGCTGTGTCCTGCCTAGAAGAGTGCCAGCAGTGAATGGTTGTCATGGGCAGTTGGTGTCAACAACTGTCTTGACAGATATTGCAAGTCAATATCAGTCCCATTCATTGACAACTGGGACAACTTCTATGGCAGACGGGACCCTTTATGTTAGGATGGGGGTTCACCTGTCTAGGATGGATTAGCAACCCCTGGCTGGGGTCAGAGGCAGTTCAAAAGATATCGAAGTCTTTAAACTGCTAAGAGAACATAAGTGGGCACGGGGTGGAGGAGACTGCAGGGAGCGGTAAACAAGGCGTAAAGATTAAGTAGGAAAAAAGTGTTAGGAATGATGACAAAAACTAAATTAGACAGGAGTTTAAACTAAACGCTGTAAGAAGTGACTCAGAACACGACTAACTTAAATGTATACTACGCGAACAGTAGAAGTATGAGAAACAAAATGGATGATATTATTAGGGCCTTGGTATAATCAAGAAATCACCGATATAATTGCATTCACTGAAACATGGATCAATGCAGACACACGCCGGTCACCAAATTGCGGGTTACAAACTGTTCCATACCGATAGGCAGACCAGGAAAGCGAGGCGGAGCAGCAATCTATGTTAGGATAATCTGAAGTGTGAAATAAATAAGGAAATAAAAACTGAGAGGAATATGAGAAACAATTTGATAGGAATTAAGCGAAGGTCGAAAAAATTAATCACAGGAGTAATATATATAGACCCCCAATCTTGATAGCTAATGAGCCGTACTCTATCTGGGATGAAAATGCGAGAGCTTTCTCCATACACAACAAAGTCTGTATAGTAGGCGAACTTAACCTTGGCCAAATAGATTGACTGACCTTACGGGCAATCTCAGAATCAGAGGATTTTCTCGAGACGATCCAGGACTGTTTCCTAAGTCAGATATAACCTAACCCACACGGGGTAATAATATACTGGATTTTAGTTCTGTCGAACAGAGAAAGCATTAGCAATGCGTTTCCAGGTAGGGAATTCAACTTGTAAACAGCCATCACAAAAGAAATTGATTCCAGTTAGATTTTTCAGGGCAAGACGTATGAAAAATTCCACCAAAGTACCACATTTCAGAAGAAGGGCAAACTTTGGACAGTTTAAAGAGGCAGCTGAGAGAGGGTAAGAGCTTGGCCGTGAACCCGACAGAGATATCAATTTACCTGATAACGAGATCTGAGATTGCCGGTGCTCCACGCATACCCCTAAATAGTGAGTTACTTAATGCACAAAGGCAGAACATACCATACAAAAAACTCAGATCAGTACAACAATGACCCTAAATGGATAAATAATTATTTGAAGAACATCATTGGCCAAAGGAAGGCTATAGGTAGAAGGATAAATCGTGGCGAAATTCACCTCCGACTATTATAGGGTATTGGCGAGTAGGGTTAAAAACCGAGATAAGGAAAGCAAAGAGGAATAATGAGGTAAGGATATAAGGAGGCGAAGACAAACCCAAAGGATTCTACCAAATGTATCAAACTAAAACACGAGAAAAGATTGACCAATACGGGTCAGACTCAGCGCTCACTGGATAACGACATGGAGAAATGAGCAATAATTTGAATAAATATTTTTCAACAGTTTTCACCACCGAAAATTTAAACATGATACTCCGGAGGCACCGACTCTATTCAGAGATAGTGAAGAAAACAAATTAAGTGAGATAGTAGTGACTAGTAAACGATGTTATTACAAATAGACAAATTAAAGCCTAATAAGTCACCTGGTCCTGGCGAGACATTTGCCAAAGTATTAAAGGAATGTAAGGAAGAGCTAGTATGCCCTTAGCAAAGTTGTTTAATATGTCCTTAAAAACAGGTGTAGTACCAGAATCCTGGAGGATAGCGAATGTACACCGATTTTCAAGAAGGGGGATAGATCACTGTCCTCTAATCACGCCTAACTGAAGTCTAACATCAAGAGTAGGCAATTACTGGAAGCAATCATTTCAAACTCTATTCGAAACCACCTGGGGAAGCACCGATTGATCAATGATTCCCAGCATGGCTTGGCCAAGCCGATGTTCTGCCTTAACTAATCTATTAACATTCTTTTCATCAGTTTTCGAATCGGTGATCTAGGGGCACACTATGATGTGGTGTTATCTCGACTTTAGTAGTTTTGACAGAGTCCCCACGAAAGACTAATTAGAAAAGGTAGTAGCTCATGGCATCAAAGGTGACATCCTTAAATGGATTAGGGCGTGGTTATGATAGGAAACAGCGGTGAGCATTAACGGCACTAAGTCCCATTGGAGCAACGTCACAATTGGAGTTCCCAAGGCTCAGTACTTGACCATTATTGCTTATTATATACATAAACGACATAGATATCGGCATAGACAGCAACATAAGTAAATTTGCTGATGACACCTGCAAATAGGATCGGTTACTGCACCCGACGAGGACTCGCAAAACTACAGGAAGATCTTAAACAAATTTTTCGAATATCTGAAAAATGGCAGATGAAATTCAACGTCGACAAATGTAAAGTACTCAGTATAGGAGATTTAAACAGGGAAACCAGATACCAGATGAACAACGATGTGCCATAGAGAAATCCGACTGCGAGAGAGATTTAGAGTAATGATAAGTAGGGAACCTTAAGCCGCGAATAATGTGTTTTTGCTCGTAGAATAAGGCTAATAACCACGGTTAATACAAAGGAGTGTTAGTTACAAGACTAGAGAGGTCATCCTAAACTGTATCTTTGTGAGACCACACCTGGATTACGAAAGTTCAGTTCTGGTCATCAGATACAGAATGGATATAGAACTTTGGAAAGAATTCAGAGGAGAATGACGAGACTAATCCCGGGCATTAAGAACCTTGAGTATAGAGACAGGTTAAAGCATCTTAATTTGCACTCCCCCGTGGAGAGACGAGATGAGGGGCGACCTGATACAGGTGTATAAGTGGAAGGCAGCTAAAACAAAGGGAAATTACAAAGGTACTCAAATTATCCAACGCCTGAGGGTGTGTATCCTCCACGCTACTGCCCTGGAGGGTGTGTATCCTCCACGCAACTGCGCCTGGAGTGGGTGTGTATCCTCCACGTTACTGCGCCTGGAGGGTGTATCCTCCACATTACTGCGCCTGGAGGGTGTGTATCCTCCACTGCTACTGCGCCTGGAGGTGTATCCTCCCTGCTACTGCGTCTGGAGGGTGTGTATCCTCCACGTTACTGTTCTTGAGGGTTGTATCTCCACGTTACTGCTCCTGGAGGGTGTGTATCCTCCACGTTACTGCGCCTGGAGGTGTATCCTCCACGCATTGCCCTGAGGGTGTGTATCCTCCACGCTACTGCGCCTGGAGGGTGTGTATCCTCCACGTTACTGCCTGAGTGTGTATCTCCACGTTACTGTGCCTGAGGGTGTGTATCCTCCACGTTACTGCGCCTGGAGGTGTGTCTCCACGTTACTGCGCCTGGAGGGTGTATCCTCCATGCTACTGCCCTGAGAGGTGTGTGTATCCCACGTTACTGTGCCCGGAGGGTGTGTATCCTCCACGTTACTGCGCCTGAGGGTGTGTATCCACAAGCTATTGCGCCTGGAGGGGTGTGTATCCTCCACGCTACTGTGCCTGAGGGTGTATCCTCCACGCTACTGCGCCCAGAGGGTGTATCCTCCTCACGTTACTGTGCCTGGAGGAGGTGTATCCTCCACATTACTGCAACGTGAGGGTGGCACCTCCACGTTACTGTGCCTGGAGGTGACGCACGTTACTGTGCCTGGAGGGTGTATCCTCCACGTTACTGCGCCTGGAGGGTGTGTATCCTCCACGTTACTGTGCCTGGAGGGTGTGTGTATCCTCCACGTTACTGCGCCTGGAGGGTGTGCATCTTCCACGTTACTGTGCCTGGAGGGTGTGTATCCTCCACGCTACTGCGCCTGAGTGGTCCCCCACGTTACTGTGCCTGGAGGGTGTGTATCCTCCACGTTACTGCGCCTGGAGTGGGTGTGTATCCTCCACGTTACCGTGCCTGAGGGCGTGTATCCTCCACGTTACTGCACCTGGAGGGTGTGTATCCTCCACGCTACTGCGCCTGGAGGGTGTGTATCTTCCACGTTACTGTGCCTGAGTGGTGTATCTCCACGTTACTGCGCCTGAGTGGGTGTGTATTCCTCTCCGCGTTACTGTGCCTGGAGGGTGTGTATCCTCCACGTTACTGTGCCTGATGATGTGTATCCTCCACGTTACTGTGCCCGGAGGGTGTATCTCCACGCTACTGCGCCTGGAGGGTGTGTATCCTCCACGTTACCGTGCCTGGAGTGATGTGCATCTCCACGCTACTGTGCCTGAGGGTGTGCCTCCACGTTACTGTGCCTGGAGGGTGTGTATCCCACGTTACTGCGCGCCTGGAGGGTGTGTATCTCCACGTTACTGCACCTGGAGGGTGTGTATCCTCCACATTACTGCACGGGAGGGTGTGTATCCTCCTCCACGTTACTGTGCCTGGGAGGGTGTGTATCCACGTTACTGCACCTGGAGGGTGCATCCTCCACATTACTGCAATGTGGAGTGGTGTGTATCCTCCACGTTACTGCGCCTGGAGGGTGTATCCTCCACGTTACTGCGCCTGGGAGGGTGTGTATCCTCCACGTTACTGTGCCTGGAGGATGTATCCTCCACGCTACTGTGCCTGGAGGGGTGTGTATCCCTCCACTGCTACTGCAATTCCGGAGGGTGTGTATCCTCCACATTACTGCTCCTGGAGGGTGTGTATCCTCCTGCCATTAGTGCGCCTGGGAGGGGTGGCATCCTCCACGCTACTGCGCCTGGAGGGTGTGTATCCTCCACGCTACTGCGCCTGAGGGTGCATCTCCACATTACTGCGCCTGGAGGGTGCATCTCCACGCTACTGTGCCTGGAGGGTGTGTATCCTCCACGCTACTGCACCTGAGTGGGTGTGTATCTCCACACATTGCTCCTGGAGGGTGTGTATCCTCCACATTACTGCGCCTGGAGGGTGTGTATCCTCCACGTTACTGCGCCTGGAGGGTGTGTATCTCCACGTTACTGTGCCTGGAGGGTGTGTATCCTCCACATTACTGCTCCTGGAGGGTGTGTGTATCCTCCATTACTGGGCGCCTGGAGGGTGTGTATCTCCACGTTACTGCGCCTGGAGGGTGTGTATCTCCACGTTACTGCCGCCTGGAGGGTGTGTATCCTCCATATTACCAAGCCTGGAGGGTGTGTATCCTCCACGTTGTATTGTGCCTGAGGGTGTGTATCTCCACGTTACTGCACCTGGAGGGTGTGTATCCTCCACATTACTGTGCCTGAGGGTGTGTGTATCCACGCTACTGTGCCTTGAGAGGTGATGTGTATCCTCCACGTTACTGTGCCTGGAGGGTGTGTATCCCACGTTACTGCTCTTGAGGGTGTATCTCATTACTGCACGTGGAGGGTGTGTATCCTCCACGTTACTGCGCCTGGAGGGTGTGTATCCTCCAATGTTACTGCGCTCGAGGGGTGGTCTCCTCCACGTTACTGCGCCTAGAGGGTGTGTATCTCTCCACATTACTGCACCTGGAGGGTGTATCCTCGACGTTACTACCTGGAGGGTGTGCATCTCCACGTTACTGCGCCTGAGGTGTGTATCTCCACGTTACTGCACCTGGAGGGGTGTGTATCCTCCACGTTACTGCGCCTGGAGGGTGTGTATCCTCCACGTTGCTGCCGGAGGGGTGTGTATCCTCCACGTTACTGCGCCTGGAGTGTGTATCCTCCACATTACTGCGCCTGGAGCGTGTATCTCCACACATTGCACCTGGAGGTGTATCCTCCACGCTACTGCGCCTGGAGGGTGTGTATCCTCCACGTTACTGCGCCTGGAGGGTGTGTATCCCACGTTGGCTGCGCCTTGGAGGGTGTGTATCCTCCACGTTACTGCGCCTGAATATGTGTATCCTCCACGCACATGCTCCTGGAGGGTGTGTATCCTCCACATTACTGGGCGCCTGGAGGGTGTGTATCTCCACGTTACTGGGTACCTGGAGGGTGTGTATCCTCCACGTTACCATGCGCCTGAGGGTGTGTATCCTCCACGTTACTGCGCCTGGAGGGTGTGTAGTCCTTCCACGTTACTGGGTGCTCTGGAGGGTGTGTGTATCCTCCACATTACTGCACCTGGAGGGTGTGTATCCTCCACGTTATTGCACCCGAGGATGTGTATCCTCCACGTTACTGCGCCTGGAGGGTGTATCCTCCACATTACTGCGTGCCTGGAGGGTGTGTATCTCCACGTTACTGGGTGCCTGAGGTGTGTAATCCTCCACGTTACTGGCGCCGAGGTGTGTATCTCCACGTTACTGTGCTCTGGAGGGTGTGTATCCTCCACGTTACTGCGCCTGGAGGGTGTATCCTCCACGTTACTGCGCCTGGAGGGTGTATCCTCCACGTTATTGGGTGCCTGAGTGGGTGTGTATCCTCCACATTACTGCTATGGAGGGTGTGTATCCTCCACATTACTGCACCTGGAGGTGTGTGTGTGTATCCTCCACGTTACTGCACCTGAGGTGTGTATCCTCCACGCTATTGCAGGTGCCTGGAGGGTGTGTATCCTCCACATTACTGCGCCTGGAGGGTGTGTGTATCCTCCACATTACTGCGCCTGGAGGTGGTATCCTCCACATTACTGCACCTGGAGGGTGTGTATCCTCCACGCTACTGCACCTGGAGGGTGTGTGTATCTCCACGCATTGCGCCTGAGGGTGTGTATCCTCCACGCTACTGCTCCTGGAGGGTGTGTATCCTCCACGTTACTGCACCTGAGGGTGTGTATCCTCCACTTACTGCACCTGGAGGGTGTGTATCCTCCACGTTACTGCGCCTGAGGGTGTGTATCCTCCACGTTACTGTGCTCTGGAGGGTGTGTATCCTCCACGTTACTGCACCTGGAGGGGTGTGCATCCTCCACGTTACTGCGCCTGGAGAGGGTGTATCCTCCACGTTACTGCGCCTGGAGTGGTGTGTATCCTCCACGTTACTGCGCGCCTGGAGGGTGTGTAATCTCCACGCTACTGCGCCTGGAGGGTGTGTATCTCCACATTACCGGGGTGCCTGAGGGTGTGTATCCTCCACGTTACTGCGCCTGAGGGTGTATCCTCCACCGCTACCGCGCCTGGAGGGTGTGTATCCTCCACGTTACTGCGCCTGAGTGGCGTGTATCCTCCACACATTGCGCCTGGAGGGGTGTGTATTCTCCACGTTACTGCACCTGGAGGTGGGTGTATCCTCCACGCTACTGCGCCTGGAGTGGTGTGTATCCTCCACGTTACTGGCGCCGAGGGTGTATCCTCCACATTACTGCGAAGCCTGAGTGGGTGTGTATTTCTCCACGTTACTGCACCTGGAGGTGGTGTGTATCCTCCACGTTACTGCGCCTGAGGGTGTATCCTCCCACGTTACTGTGCCTGGAGGGTGTGTATCCTCCACATTACTGCGCCTGAGGGTGTGTATTCTCCACGCTACTGCACCTGAGTGGGTGCGTGTGTATCCTCCACGTTACTGCGCCTGGAGGGTGTGTATCCTCCACGTTACTGCGCCTGGAGGGTGTATCCTCCACATTACTGCGCCTGGAGTGGGTGTGTGGTATCTCCACGTTACTGCACCTGGAGGTGTATCCTCCACGCTACTGCGCCTGGAGGGTGTGTATCCTCCACGTTACTGTGCCTGGAGGGTGTGTATCCTCCACATTACTGCGCCTGGAGGGTGTGGTATCCTCCCACGCTACTGCACCTGGAGTGCATCCTCCACGTTACTGCGCCTGGAGGGTGTGTATCCTCCACGTTACTGTGCCTGGAGGTGTGTATCCTCCACATTACTGCGCCTGGGAGGGTGTGTGGTCCCACGCTACTGCACCTGGAGGATGCATCCTCCACGTTACTGTGCCTGGAGGGTGTGTATCCTCCACGTTACTGCGCCTCGAGGATGTGTATCCTCCACGTTACTGCTCCTGAGGCGTGTATCTAATGCTACTGCTCCTGGAGGGTGTGCATCTCCACGTTACTGCCCTGGAGGGTGTGTATCTCACGTTACTGCGCCTGGAGGGTGTGTATCCTCCACGCTACTGTGCCTGGAGGGGTGTAATCTCCACATTACTGCACCTGAGGGTGTATCCTCCACGCTACTGTGCCTGGAGGGTGTGTATCCTCCACACATTGCACCTGGAGGGTGTGTATCTCCACGTTACTGCACCTGGAGTGGTGTGTATCCTCCACGTTACTGCTCCTGGAGGGTGTGCATCCTCCACGCTACGTTCTGAGGTGATTCTCCACACATTGCACTGAGGGGTGTGTATCCTCCACGTTACTGCTCCTGGAGGGTGTGGTATCCTCCCACGCTACTGCTCCTGAGGGTGTGTATCCTCCACGTTACTGCGCGCCTGAGTGTATCCTCCACGTTACTGCACCTGGAGGGTGTGTATCCTCCACGTTACTGCACCTGAGGGTGTGTATCCTCCACGTTACTGCGCTCTGGAGGGTGTGTATCCTCCACGTTACTGCTCCTGGAGCGGGTGTGTATCCTCCACGTTACTGCGCCTGGAGGGTGTGTATCCTCCACGTTACTGCACCTGAGGGGTGTATCCTCCACGTTACTGCACCTGGAGTGGTGTGTATCTCCACGTTGCGCCTGGAGGGTGTGTAATCTCCACGTTACTGAGCCTGGAGGGTGTGTATCCTCCACGTTACTGCGCCTGAGGGTGTGTATCCTCCACATTACTGCGCCTGGAGTGGGGGTGTGTATCTCCACGTTACTGCACCTGAGGTGTGTATTCTCCACGTTACTAAGCCTGGAGGGTGTGTGACCTCCACGTGCTACTGGAGCCTGAGGGTGTGTATCCTCCACGTTACTGCGCCTGGAGGGTGTGTATCTCCACATTACTGCGCCTGAGGGTGTGTATCTCCACGTTACTGCGCTCAAGAGGTGTGTATCCTCCACATTACGGTGCCTGGAGGGCGTGTATCCTCCACGTTACTGGAGCCTGGAGGGTGTGTATCCCTGCACGCCATTGCGCCTGGAGTGGAAGGGTATCCTCCACACACTGCGCCTGGAGGGTGTATCCTCCACGTTACTGCGCCTGAGGTGTGTATCCTCCACATTACTGGGCGCCTGGAGGGTGTGGTATCCCACGCCACGCTTCGGAGGGTGTGTGTCTCCACGCACGTTCCTGAGGGTGTGTATCCTCCACGTTACTGCGCCTGGAGTGGGTGTGTATCCTCCACGTTACTGCGCCTGGAGGTGTATCCTCCCACGTTACCGTGCCTGGAGTGGTGTGTATCCTCCACATTACTGGTGCCTGGAGGGTGTGTATCCTCCACGTTACCGGAGCCCGGAGGGTGTGTATCCTCCACGTTACTGCGCCTGAGGGTGATCTCCACATTACTGCGCCTGGAGTGGTGTGTATCCACGTTACTGCGCCTGAGGGTGTGTATCCTCCACATTACTGCGCCTGGAGGGTGTGTATCTCCACGCTACTGCGCCTGAGGGTGGTGTGTCTCCACGTTACTGCTCCTGGAGTGTGTATCCTCCACGTTACTGCGCCTGGAGGGTGTGTATCCTCCACGTTACTGCGCCTGAGGGTGTGTGTCCTCCACGTTACTGCCCTGGAGGGTGTGTATCCTCCACGTTACTGCGCCTGGAGGGTGTGTATCCTCCACGTTACTGCGCCTGTAGCGTGTCTCTACGTTACTGCTCCTGGAGGGTGTTATCCTCCACGTTACTGCGCCTGGAGGCGTATTCCTCCACGTTACTGCGTCGGGAGGGTGTATCCTCCACGTTACCGAGCCTGGAGGGTGTGTATCTCCGTCGCCACGCGCCTGGAGGGTGTGTATCCTCCACATTACTGCGCGCCTGGAGGGTGTGTGTATCCTCCACGCTACTGTGCCTGGAGGGTGTGTATCCCTCCACGTTACTGTGCCCGGAGGGTGGTGTCCTCCACGTTACCGGTTTCGATGCGTATCCTCCACGTTACTGCGCCCGGAGGGTGTGTATCCTTACATTACTGCGCCCGGAGTATCCTCCACGTTACCGTGCCTGAGGGTGTGTATCCTCCACGTTACTGAGCCCGGAGGCGGCGTGTATCCCACGTTACTGCGCCTGGAGGGTGCATCCTCCACATTACTGCGCGCCTGGAGGGTGCATTCCTCCACGGTGCTCGAGGGTGTATCTCCACGTTACTGCGCGCCTGAGGGTGTGTATCTCCACGTTACTGCGCCTGGAGGGTGTGTATCCTCCACGTTACTGAGCCTGGAGGGTGTGTATCCCACGTTATTGCGCCTGAGGCGTGTATCCTCCACACATTGCGCCTGAGGGTGTGTATCCCTCCACGTGTTACTGCGCCTGGAGGGTGTGTATCCTCCACACATTGCGCCTGGAGGGGTGTATCCTCCACGTTACTGTGCCTGGAGGTGTGTATCCTCCAGCGGTTACTGTGCCTGGAGGGTGTGTATCCTCCACGCCACGTGCCTGGAGGGTGTGTGTCCTCCATGTCACTGTGCATGAGGAATGCAACATGACACGATGGACTTACTAAATATAATTTACATTAGAGTAACACCTGCTCATACAGGTTAGAATGTAGGTCATTTGCATATTAATTTAACCTAACCTAGAGATTATGCTTATTCAGTATTGGAAGGGTGACGTCTGCTGGTGTTGGTGTTTGTATGTTTGTATGTTTAAATGGTGGGCGATGACCCCCTTCTTCATTATCTATCTACATTTTGTCTTCTTTTTCGCAATCTTTTTCTTTCTACTTTTCTCTCACTTTCACACACACACACACACACACACACACACACACACACACACACACACACACGCACACACACAGACACTCAATAACCACCTTCGCTTAGGTTATGATGGCAAGTGGACGACAGATGTCGAAGAACGGTTATGACCCGATAAGTAGACCCGTCGTCGTAACCTGCGTGTGCGTGTTTGTCCTTCCATGTTGGCACTACTTCTCTGGCATGTGTGGCATTGCTGTCATAAAACTTGTCATGTGGAGTGATGCTTCTATAAGAGTGATGCTGGGGGGTGGCAGTCGGGGAGGTTTATGTAAGTGAGAAAGAAGTTACAAGAGTCATGATTAATAGTTTAAGATGGTGCCAGTCGTCTCACTATCGTACTGGATGGAGACGAGGTTGGGGTTGAGAATACTGGGAGGTGACATTGAAGAAGAGGGACTCAGAGGTGCAAGTGTTCTCGAGGTGTCTGTAAATAATACGAGTTTGTTTTAACTGTTCCAGTATTTTGTTTATAGTTTATGAAGAGTTAGACTAAAGTAGAGAGACTCGAAAACGCTTGTAATATATTGTTATTTATAACTATTTGAGGTACACTCTCACCAAAAACTTCTCGAACGCTATAAGCACGATGCAATCTGAATCTGAAACCATTCCTAGATGACATGCCCCATTCTGCTCATTCTCACACCCATCGTGCCCAGGTGTTGGCGAAGTTTTTGTTGAGAGTGTACAGTCCCGGACATTTCCGCGTTAGACACTCAACCACAATTGTGAACCATGTGAGTGTCAGGCTAGGGAATTCGAAGCAACAGGCAGAGAGATTCATTTATCAGGTAACAATGAGCATGTGGCAGGGGAGGGGGAAGGTTGTGATGGAGTGGAGTGGAGTGGAGGCGTGGGTTTTGTGGTACATTCAGTTGCCATGTATTGTTTAAGATTGAAGAGGGTGATAAATATTTAAGAAGATAGATATGCACTTGTATACAAGATATAATTATTATAGTGTGTCTAGTTAAGGCATGTGTAATGGGTCCTCCCTCGGTCAGGTGTTAAGCAATGATCGTGGGTGAACAGCTATTTCGTTATCTTTCTTTTCCCAATTCCGTATATGTCAGGAAGTAGATCATCTGATGTAAGAGACGGAAGCATCCTTATATATTTATTGATATTACTGTAAACAATGTGGGTGTGGGGACGAGGGAGGGGAGATGTAAAATAATACCAATCGCAGGCGTGAGGCGAGGTGATGAACCAAGGGTATACATCCACAGTTTGTTGGAAATTATCCATACCAATATTTGGAAGAAATCTTCATAATATGTAATACAATACCGTAGGGATTAATATGAATATACAATATTTAAATAACCACTTGTTTGCAAATGACTTTCTCTTACTAAAGGAATCGTGAGAAAAACGAACACAGATGACGGAATAGCTACTCAGAGAGTTTGTAAGGAAAACAGCCCTTCTTATCTCTAAACAAGGTTGCATGTCGAGAAATGTTCTCATCATAACATCCTCATATTTTGCAAGCAGGTAATTTCACAAATAAAATCATTAAAAATCCTAATCATAACGTTCAGCCCTAATGGATATAGATGTCAGGTGCACACTGTATGCACACTGATAAGGTCACTTGACATCAATCTGTCTTTGTATACATTTTGCTCTCATTAAATGACTGATTTATTAGGGCCGCCTGTGTCACATTATACACCTAGCCGCGCCCCGGGTCTAGGCTTGGATCAATTAGTAATTGTAATTGAAGCTGGTTGTAATTAATTACACAATTCTGAGTAATTGTAATTGTATTTGTAATTGAAGTTTGAGAATGTTAGTAATTATAATTGCAATTTGCTGTTTAAGTTTAATCCAATTTCAATTACGCCATGAAACTGGGACATTACGAAATAAGAATGATTACTTAAATGTTGATAAAGTATAGTAGGTAATATATCGTCCTTATACACTTGGCAATACACACGTTCGGGAGTCGGGACTAGAACTTCTGCTGCACCATTCCTCCAAGAAAAAGGAATCTGTTTGCAGACTCCAATTGTAACCAGGTGGAATCCACAGCTGAAGATGAAAAAGTCAGTTTTGAAAAATCCGGATGACGTCAACAAGGCTGTTGATTTGCTGAGTGGTAGGGAGAACAGGAACAAGAAATTATCTCATCGGAGATTTCAGCACTAAAGGAAGCTGTGACAATCCTTGCAACAGTTACTTGATTCAGGACTGTCCTATTGTGAAACTTTGGCCTGAGTATTATATGAAGCAGTGAAACGGAGACTTGGTCCATTTCTGGAAATTCCTGACATTGTATCAGTGTCCTTCTTTGATCCTCGATTTAAGCTGGACTGGTTACCATCCCAAGAAGAAAAAAGTAGTAGTCTTTCGACACATCAAAACAGTTCTTGCGGAACCTGACTCCACAATACTGAAGGAAACAAAGGACCAAGAGGAGCAGCGTGAATCATCTGAACCCACACAAAGTTTACAAAAGAGGCCTCACCTTTTTTCCTCCACGCCTCCTGCAACTAAAGGTGAGCAGAGTTCACACTCAGATAAGTTTGAACAAGTGTTGATGGAGTATAGGGGAGGGTTGTGTCCCATTTGACGTGGACCACTTGGTCTATTGGAGGAAGTCTCCTCCAAAGATGCACCCCCTGAAGCACCTGGCCAGAGAAATATCGGGCTGTACAGCCACTTCAGCACCGTCAGACAGAGTGTTTAGTGTAGCTGGTAATTTTTCACCCCTAACAGAGCGCAGCTAGGAGTTGAAACTTTCCGGGAACTTCTGCTGATCAAATCCAACAAAGATATACATGATCAGCTTCAATGTTTGTGAATTGAATAGTAATGAATTATAATGACAGAAAATGATAGCAAAAATCTAACCACAATAAAATGCAGAATCTGATATAAAATATCCTTGCTCGGTAGTTCGAAACTTAGCTATGTAGTCCGAACATGGGTAAAAAACTTATACTTGTAATTTTTATATGTAATTAATTTAAAAAAAATTTGTTATTGAAATTGTAATTTGAGAGTATTGTGAACCAAGTAGTTGTAATTGCATTTGTAATTTAAACTTTAATTGAGTAATTGTAATTGACTTTAAATACTATAGTGTAATTAATCCAAGCCCCGGGGTCACGCTTCCTCCACACCCATAACAACACTTGCCCAGGATTACCACTAACTACCACACATGGTGAATTCAGTATTCCAATATGAACCTCAGACAAATATTTGATTTTTACAGAAATAGTGTTTATCATTAGCATATATAAGCAATTAATGCGTATTGGAAACTTTAAAATTTCAATGCATACATAGTATTTATGTATATTGTGTGGTATTCAAACGCATTCCATTTTACCAAGTGGAGGATTATGTTTGTGAAATGTTTTATAAACCCATTGATGATTTTCAGTTGATTGGAATCTATTATTGGTCATTAATATTGTCATGGTGAATTCCATTTGAAGGCTAAGTAGAGTATCTAGGACAAAACATTGTTTTATTAATACAAGCAAAACATAACATGGTGTTAACATTACATCAACATAACATAAGAACATAACATTGTATTAACATTATATCAACACATAACATTAGAACAAAACGTGCTATTAACATTAAGAACATAAGAACATAAGAATGGAGGAAACTGTAGTACCTATTAGCCCATACTGGGCAAAGTCCTGCTTACACCAACCCCTATTGCTCATATATGAGCATCCAACCTATGTTTGAAGCAATTCAGCGTATTCGAAGCACGATGATATTTGGTAACTTGTTCCATTCATCCACTACTTGTTTCCAAACCAGTGTTGACCTATTTCACGCCTGCTAAATCTAAATTTGTCTAATTTAAAACCATTGTTACGAAGTTCGCTTCCTGGTTGGATAATTTTGAGTACCTTTGTAATGTCCCTTTGTTTAGCCCTGCCTTCCACTTGTTTATACACCTCTATCAGGTCGCCTAAGTCTCTCAAGGAGTGCAAATTAAGATGCTTTAACTCGTTCCCTATACTCAAGGTTCCTACGCCCGGGATTAATCTTGTCATTCTCCTCTGAATTCTTTCCATGATTCTATATCCATTCTGTAATACGGTGACCAGAACTGAACTGGCGTAATCCAGGTGTGGTCTCACAAGAGCAAGATACAGTTTTAGGATGACCTCGCTATCTTGTAACTAACACTTCCTTGTATGAACCCAAGTACTTTTATTTGCCTTGTTACTGCTAAAACACATTGTTTACTTGGCTTAAGGTTCCTACTTATCATTACTCCTAAATCTCTTCGCAGGCTCTGATTTCTCTATGGCATCGCTTGTTCATTCTGGTATCTGGTTTCTGTTTACATCTCCTATACCGAGTACTTTTGGCATTTATCTAATGCTGAATTTCATCTGCCATTATTCAGGACCATTCAAAAATTTGTTTAGATCTTCCTGTAGTTTTGCCGAGTCCTCGTCAGATTTGGATAACACGTCTCTATTTAGTGTCATCAGCAAATTTACTTATGTTGCTGTCTATGCCGATATCTATGTCGCTTATGTATATAATAACAATAATGGTCCAAGCACTGAGCCTTGGGGAACTCACTTGTGACGCTGTCTAATGGGAATTAGTGCTAAGTATCGCTCACTCGCTGTTTCTGTCTTGTAACCACGCCTAATCCATTTAAGGATGTCACCTTGATGCCATGAGCTTTACCTTTCTAATTAGTCTTTCGCGGGGGACTCTGTTGAAGGCTTCAATAAAAGTCGAGATATACCACATCATAATTGTGCCCCTGTCCACCGATTCGGAAAAACTGATGAAAAGAATGTTAATAGATTAGTTAGGCAAGAACGGGCCCGCTTGTGAAGCCATGCTGGGAATCATTGATCAATCGGTGCTTCTCCAGGTGATTTCTTTTTGAATAGAGTTTGAAATGATTGCTTCCCAGTAATTTGCCATTATTGATGTTAGACTGATTAAGGGTAGTTAGAGGATATGATCTATCCTTCTGAAAATCGCATTACATTCGCTATCCTCCAGGATTCTGGGTAATTACACCTGTTTTGGCGACATGTTAAACAACTTTGCTTTGGGCATACTAAGCTCTTCCTTACATTCCTTTAATACTCTGGCAAATATCTCATCGGGACCAGGTGACTTATTAGGCTTTGAATTTGTCATTTGAAAGCTTACTAACATCAAGCATTAGTCACTATCTCACTTAATTTGTTTTCTTCACTATCTCTGAATAGAGTTGGTGCTCGGGTATCATGTTTAAATTTTCGGTGGTGAAAACTTTGCTGAAAAAATATTTATTCAAATTATTGCTCATTTCTCCACATCAAGTATCAGTGAGCTCGCCGAGTCTGGACCGTATTGGTCCACCTTTTTCTCGGTGGTTTTTTAGTTTGATACATTTGGTAGAATCCTTTGGGGTTTGTTCGCCTCCCTTGCTATCCTTAATTTCATTATTCCTCTTTGCTTTCCTTATCTCGGTTTTAACCCTACCATCACCCTATAATAGTCCCGGAGGTGAATTTCGTCAATTTATTTATCCTTCTTACCTGCGCCTTCCTTTGGCCAATGATGTTCTTTTTAAATAATTATTTATCCATTTAGGTCATTGTTGTCTGATCTGGAGTTTGTATATGGTATGTTCTGCTCTTGTGCATTAAGTAACTCACTATTTAAATATCGTGGAATCCGCAATCTCAGATCTCGTTATCAGGTTTGGTGTCATCTTGTCAGGTTCACGCCGACACCCCTCTCTCTCAGCTGCCTCTTTAAACTGTCAAAGCTTCTGTCTCTTCTGAAATCTGGTACTTAGTGGAATTTTTCCTCACGTCACCCTGAAAATCTAACTCGAATCGAATTTCTTTACTGGTGACTGTTTGCAAGTTCGCTCCTCACTCGACATTACTACGAGGTTTTCTGTTCGACAGAACTAAATCCAGTATATTATTACTCCCTGCAGTTCGGGTTATATGCCGATTTAGGAAACAGTCCTGGATCGTCTCGAGAAAATCCTCTGATTCTGAGTTGCCCGTAAGGTCAGTCCAATCTATTTGGCCAAGGTTAAAGTCGCCTACTATACAGACTTTGTTGTGTATGGAAGCCCCTGCGCATTTCATCCCAGATAATGCTCATTGACGCTATCACATTGGGAGGTCTATATATTACTCCTGTGATTAATTTTTCCCATCATCGCTAATTCTATCCAAATTGTTTTCTGTATTCCTCTCAGTTTTTATTTCCTTATTTATTTCACACTTCAGATTATCCTCAACACAGATTGCTACTCCGCCTCCTTTCCTGGTCTGCCTATCGGTATGAAACAGTTTGTAACCCGCAATTTGGTATTCGACTGGTAATTCACGTAATTCAGGTTGATCCATGTTTCATGAATGCAATTATATCGATTTTTCGGTACATACCAAGGCCCTAATATCATCTATATTTTGTTTCATACTTCTACCGTTCGTAGTATACATTTGCTAGTCGTGTTTGAGTCCTCCGCTAATGCTTAGTTTTTAAAACTCCTGCCTAATTTAGTTTTTGTCATTGGTCTTTAACACTATTTCCTGTAATCTTTCGCCTTTGTTTACCCTTCGGGCCCCACTGCGTCCTCCACCCCTGTGCCCATATAGTTCTCTTAGCAGTTTAAAAGACTTCGATATCTTTTGGAACTGCTCCCCTCTAGAGCCCCAGCCAGGGTTGCTACCCATCCTAGACAGGTGCACCCTTTCATCCCTAGCATAAAGGTCCCTTCTGCCACAGAAGTTGTCCCAGTTGTCAATGAATGGACTGATATTAATTCTGCAATATTCAAAATACATTTGTCGTTGACAACTGCCCTTGACAAACTATTCACTGCCAACTCTCCTTTCTAGGGTAGGACATCAGCATGATAGGGATCCCTCCCTATCATATGCGGATCATATGCGGTGTCCTCCCTATATCAACACATAACATAAGAACATAACATGTGTTAACATTACATCAACACATAACATAAGAAAATAACATTGTTAACGTTATATCAACACATAACAAAGAACATAACATAACATGGTGTTAAAATTATATCAACACATAACATAAGAACATAACATAATGGTATTAACATTATATCAACACATAACATAAGAACATAACATAACATGGTATTAACATTATATCAACACATAACATAAGAACATAACATGGTATTAACATTATATCAACACATAACATAAGAACATAACATGATATTAACATTATATCAACACATAACATAAGAACATAACATAACATGGTATTAACATTAAATCAACACATAACATAAGAACATAACATGGTATTAACATTATATCAACACATAACATAAGAACATAACATGGTATTAACATTATATCAACACATAACATAAGAACATAACATAACATGGTGTTAACATTATATCAACACATAACATAAGAACATAACATAACATGGTGTTAACATTATATCAACATATAACATAAGAACATAAATAACATGGTGTTAACATTATATCAACACATAACATAAACATTACATAACATGGTATTAACATTATATCAACACATAACATAAGAACATAACATGGTATTAACATTATATCAACATATAACATAAGAACATAACATGGTGTTAACATTATATCAACACATAACATAAGAACATAACATAACATGGTATTAACATTATATCAACACATAACATAAGAACATAACATAACATGGTGTTAACATTATATCAACATATAACATAAGAACATAACATAACATGGTGTTAACATTATATCAACACATAACATAAGAACATAACATAACATGGTATTAACATTATATCAACATAACATAAGAACATAACATGGTATTAACATTATATCAACACATAACATAAGAACATAACATGATATTAACATTATATCAACACATATCTAAGAACATTACATAACATGGTATTAACATTATATCAACACAACATAAGAACATAATATAACATAGTTATTAACATTATATCAACACATAACATAAGAACAAACATAACATGGTGTTAACATTATATCAACATATAACATAAGAACATAACATGGTGTAACATTATATCAACACATAACATAAGAACATAACATAACATGGTAACATTATATCAACATATAACATAAGAACATAACATGGTGTTAACATTATATCAACACAACATAAGAACATAATATAACATGATATTAACATTATATCATCACATAACATAAGAACATAACATGGTATTAACATTATATCAACACATAACATAAGAACATAACATGATATTAACATTATATCATCACATAACATAAGAACATAACATGGTATTAACATTATATCAACACATAACATAAGAACATAACATGATATTAACATTATATCATCACATAACATAAGAACATAACATGGTATTAACATTATATCAACACATAACATAAGAACATAACATGATATTAACATTATATCATCACATAACATAAGAACATAACATGGTATTAACATTATATCAACACATAACATAAGAACATAACATGATATTAACATTATATCATCACATAACATAAGAACATAACATGGTATTAACATTATATCAACACATAACATAAGAACATAACATGATATTAACATTATATCAACACATAACATAAGAACATAACATAACATGGTGTTAACATTATATCAACATATAACATAAGAACATAACATAACATGGTGTAAACATAATATCAACACAAGATAAGAACATAACATAACATGGAATTAACATTAAATCAACACATAACATAAGAACATAACATGGTGTTAACATTATATCAACACATAACATAAGAACATAACATGGTATTAACATTATATCAACGCATAACATAAGAACATAACATGGTGTTAACATTATATCAACACATAACATAAGAACATAACATGGTATTAACATTATATCAACGCATAACATGAGAACATAACATGGTGTTAACATTATATCAACACATAACATAAGAACATCACATGGTATTAACATTATATCAACACATGACATAAGAACATAACATGATATTAACATTATATCAACACATAACATAAGAACATAACATGATATTAACATTATATCATCACATAACATAAGAACATAACATGGTATTAACATTATATCAACACATAACATAAGAACATAACATGATATTAACATTATATCATCACATAACATAAGAACATAACATGGTATTAACATTATATCAACACATAACATAAGAACATAACATGATATTAACATTATATCATCACATAACATAAGAACATAACATGGTATTAACATTATATCAACACATAACATAAGAACATAACATGATATTAACATTATATCATCACATAACATAAGAACATAACATGGTATTAACATTATATCAACACATAACATAAGAACATAACATGATATTAACATTATATCATCACATAACATAAGAACATAACATGGTATTAACATTATATCAACACAACATAAGAACATAATATAACATGGTATTAACATTATATCAACACAACATAAGAACATAATATAACATGGTATTAACATTATATCAACACAACATAAGAACATAATATAACATGGTATTAACATTATATCAACACATAACATGGTGTAAACATTATATCAACACATAACATAAGAACATAACATGGTGTAAACATTATATCAACACATAACATGGTATTAACATTATATCAACACATAACATAAGAACATAACATGGTGTTAACATTATATCAACACATAACATAAGAACATAACATGGTGTTAGCATTGCATCATCATATAACATAAGAACATAACATAACATGGTATTAACATTGCATCATCACATAACATAAGAACATAACATAACATGGTGTTAACATTGCATCATCACATAACATAACATGGTGTTAACATTGCATCATCACATAACATAAGAACATAACATAACATGGTGTTAACATTGCATCATCACATAACATAACATGGTGTTAACATTGCATCATCACATAACATAACATGGTGTTAACATTGCATCATCACATAACATAACATGGTGTTAACATTGCATCATCACATAACATAAGAACATAACATAACATGGTGTTAACATTACATCATCACATAACATAAGAACATAACATAACACTGGTGTTAAAATTGCATCATCACATAACATAAGAACATAACATGGTGTTAACATTGCATCATCACATAACATAACATGGTGTTAACATTGCATCATCACATAACATAACATGGTGTTAACATTGCATCATCACATAACATAGAACATAACATAACATGGTGTTAACATAACCAACATTAGTTTTTCCTTCACTCAGAAGTTTCTTCATTTACCTTCTTTCTCCATGACTGCATGAAGGTTCGGGCGGAACAGCACCTGGTCTGCATTGGTGTGAGCGATGTCCTTACCTTTGCCGGCACCCAAGTGTTGACGGTATTGGCCCACAAGTGCTCACAGGGGTTCATATTTGGACGACTAAGAACCTCCGGTGAACTGTATCTCTTCTGGGGTCCTGGCATTACCTCGTATGCAGTGTTATTGGCTATTGACATCGCTACGTCACCAATTGCGCAAAAACATCATTTTATAAAACTTTTTTATTTTTTCCAAATAATTGTTTACGTTCTTATTGGAATATTGAATTCACCATGTGTGGTAGTTAGTGGTGATACTGGGTAAGTGTTGTCATGGGTGGCTGGAGGTGTGAGTGTGGGGAGCACACCGCCACCCAACAAAGATGGAATACATTATCACATCTTCCTACCACTAAATAGGTTAACATTACAACAACTTCATATCAGTGGTGACTTGGTAGAGAGGGAGAGAGCCGGTGTAGCATTTAATATGCACCCCCCAGAATATCCACTCCTCAGTCGTTGTTATACGTATAATTTGCATTCCCCACTCATTATTAAACACCTAACCTAACCTAACCTAACCTCACCTCACCTCACCTAACCTAACCTAACCTCACCTCACCTAACCTAACCTAACCTCATATGACTGGGGACTAGAAATCCATATTATCCAGCGGGAGTATGTATCACATGTATAATATAGACTGAGGGAGTGGGTATTATACTTATAATCATGACTGGAGAGTGAAATTTCAGGGGAGTGCAACGTACATGTGACACCGACAAGGTTAGGTTAGGTTATTGTTCTGCTGGTTCACATATTTACCTAAGACTGGACGCATAACACAGTTTCAATAAATCACTAATTATATATATATATATGATACAAGTGCAAACCCATTTTCTTAATCATAAGCACAACCTCTTCCATCTCCATCTATCCATAATATGCTGAAGTAGCACATGACAACTGCATTCACAACACAACTCAGTTACTCCTACACCTTCTGCACTCCCCAACCCCTAACACTCCTCCTTACGCCCCGCCACACACACATTGTTATCATATAAATGAATCTCTGCCTGTTGCTTCAGATTCCCTCGTCTCACATTCGTGGGGTTCACATTTGTAGGAGAGTGTCTAACGCGGTAATGTCCGGGACTGTACCCAGCATTGCCAGGGTCCGAGAATTAGAGGGGCAGTTCATAGTATATATCCGTCCTTGGCCAAAATTAAGTACAAGTGCAGAAAATAACTATAAAAAATTACTTATTTCTATGTGGTAGTGCACAGGAGGCCGTCCACTTGTAGGAAGGGCTCGGTCGCTGCTGGGTGGACCCCCCCCCCCCCCCAATTTAGACGTTCGTGCACCAAATTTCAACTTTCTATCTTAAAAACTAAAGCCGTGTACAGCAAAGGCATAGGAAAACGAATATATTTTTAATGAAGGGTTCTCCCTATGGGGGTTGGGGGCTTACCACTGGGATCCAAGCCACTAAAATTTTACCTTCGTAACACTTCTGGGGAAGCTATGACGCGTGGCACAGTGTAGCATTACTCAAAGATGTATATTATAAATATTCCCCGTAACTGAAGATGCAAGAATACACTTAACTGTTGACATAAGCTAAAACACAAAAACAGCGTCCTAGTGATGTTGTCAGGTGTAAAGTGAACGTGTCTGCCTGACCACTCCATATTGGACTTCCTGTATAAGTTTTCTTACGCTTTTTCATTTTCCATCGTTTTTTATAGTTATTTACCTGTTGTAATGATGGTTGGGTTATATTAAGAATGTTGTGATTAATAATGAGGTTTATAAATAATTGGGTTGGATATAGTGGTACTTTGTGTGTTAATTAAGTACTGGTGTAGACGGGTTGTACCCATCGGTGAGGGAAATATTATTTTACTGTATGAACTAACCCCCCCCCCTCTCTCTCTCTCATGGTCAACATAGCCAATCCATCTGGTTACCTCTGGTGTGCGTATCTGCGTATCTCTATCTGCCTAATTTGAGCTCTTCATCTTCAATCTTCAGGCTTGTACAGGTGAACACCTACACTAACAAGGAGACAAACACACACTGTGCTTTATATACAACCTATTTCCATTGACCTTTGTTTGGTAGTGTTATATTTTTGTTTCATCAGCAGAATTGTTGATAGTTCATAATATGAAGTAAAGGTCACTTGACGAATACACACCTTGGGTTACTCCACTTGATGAAACACCCTAACGCTACCTGGGGGTTAGTGTATTCATTTACGTCATATTAGGTTAGGTTAGGTTATTTAGTTACGTCATATAAAGTTAGGTTAGGTTAGCCTTAAGGCGATAAATAATTAGATGAAGTAAACTGGAGTGTCTAATCTTCAGGTGGTCCTTAAAAACCAGTTATTTCAGGTGTGAGCACAACAGGTGAGGGACGGGCACACACACAGTACAGTATTCGACCAGAGGGAGGCTGTGAGAACTGACCTACGATCTTTTAAAGTAATCCTCCCTTAAAGATGACCTTTCGAGCTCACGAGTCTCAAACCTTAGTAGGAGAATTTCTCGTTCTCTCTTTCTACCATTCCTAGGTAGAGGTGAGAGAACGTATCTGCCTGGTCTCGAATAGGTTTGTATGTTATTCAGAATCATGTAAAGAATGGAAGACGCAAACCCAGATCAGTTTTTCGAGATGTCACACACTGCAAGAGGACCTCACGCTCGGCAGGATGTAAGGCAGGGCGAGTATAAGAAGGTACTTTTTCACGCAAAGAATGCTAGATCTATGGAACAGTCTACCAGCACAAGTCGAGGTGGTGGTAGATCTATGGAACAGTCTACCAGCACAAGTCGAGGTGGTGGTAGATCTATGGAACAGTCTACCAGCACAAGCCGAGGTGGTGGTAGATCTATGGAACAGTCTATCAGCACAAGTCGAGGTGGTGGTAGATCTATGAAACAGTCTACCAGCTTTAAAGCCGAGGTGAGGTAGGTAGATCTGGAGACAGTCTACCAGCACAAAAGCCGAGGTGGTGGTAAGATCTATGAAGCTGATCTATCAGCACAAGTCGTGGTGAGTAGATCTATGGAACAGTCTACCCACTTTGGCAAGGTGGTGGTAATGCCTCAGTCTACCAGCACAAGAGCCTGAAATTGGTGGTAGATCTATGAACAGTCTACCAGCACAAGTCGAGGTAGTGGTAGATCTATCAGAACAGTCTACCAGCACAAGTCCGAGGTGGTGGTAGATCTATCAGAGTTTCCAGTCTACCAGCACAAGCCGAAGAGGTGGTGGTAAGATCCTATCAAGAACAGTCTACCAGCACAACAGCCAGTGGTGGTAGATATATGGAACAGTCTACAAGCACAAAGTCCGAGGGTGTTGGTAGATATATGGAACAGATCTACCAGCACAAGCCGAGGTGGTGGTAGATATGTAGAACAATCTACCAGCACAAAATAAGGGTGGTGGTAGATCTATTGTATGGAGGCTGATCTACCAGCACAAGCCGAGGTGGTGGTAGATCTATCTGGTCTACCAGTACAAGCCAAGAGGTGGTGGTAGATATATGGAACTGAATCTACCAGCACCAGCCAAGGAGTGGTGGTAGATCTATGGAACAGTCTACCAGCACAAGCCGAGGTGGTGGTAGATCTCAGGAACAATCTACCAGCACCAGCCGAGGCTGTTAGATCTATGGAAGTCTACTTTGAAGCCGAGGTGTTAGATCTATGGGGCTCAGTCTACCAGCACCAGCCGAGAGGTGGTGGTAGATATATGGAACAATCTACCAAACAAGCCGAGGTGGTGGTAGATCTATGGGAACAGTCCACCAGCACAAGCCGAGGTGGTGGTAGATCTATGGAACGGTCTACCAGCACAGAGTCGTAATGATGGTGGTAGAGACATGGAACAGTCTACCAGCACAAGCCGAGGTGGTGGCAGATCCTATGGAACGGTTTACCCAGCTGGGAGTCGTGGTGGTGGGTAAGGGCACTATGGAACAGTCTACCAGCACAGAAGCCCGAGGTGGTGGTAGATCTATGGAACGATCTGGCACAAGCCGAGGTGGTGAGCCAGATCTATGGAACAGTCTACTAGCAGCCAGTCTATGGAACAGTCTACCAGCAGCCACGAGAATCATTCGGCCAGATCTATGGAACAATCTACCAGCACAAGCCGAGGTGGTGGTGAGTCTGTAAGAACAGTCCTGCACAGGCCGAGACGGTGGTAGATCTGGAGACGGTCTACCAGCACAAGTCTGGTGGTGGTAGAACTATGGAACAGTCTACCCAGCACAAGCCACGAGGAGGTGAGGCAGATCTATGGGTTTTACCAGCACAAGTCGTGGTGGTGGGAACTATGGAATGATCTGCAGCACAGGCCGAGGTGGTGAGGTAGTCTATGGAACAGTCTACCAGCACAAGCCGAGGTGGTGGTAGATCTATGGAACAGTCTACCAGCACAAGCCGAGGTGGTGGTAGATCTATGGAACAGACTACCAGCACAAGCCGAGGTGGTGGTAGATCTATGGAACAGTCTACCAGCACAAGTCGAGGTGGTGGTAGACATATGGAACAGTCTACCAGCACAAGCCGAGGTGGTGGTAGATCTATGGAACAGACTACCAGCACAAGTCGAGGTGGTGGTAGATCTACGGAACGGTCTACTGTACGACATTATAACAGGATTGGCGTCGAAAGTCTACCGAGAATCTACCATATCTAGACACACAGTCACGAGTTACGAGAAAAATTTAATTACACGAGTTTCTGAGAATCTGAAAACATCTCAAAGCATGTAGTTAAGTTATGTTAATTACTTCACTGAATGGTCAGTTTTATGCCCCGTTATTTATGTAATATGTCGTGACGAAAATTTTACTTAGCATTGCAGTTTTATTTTAGTTCGGTATTATTAAAATCCAATATCATCACTGTCCGTTGCAATGAAAGTCCGATGGTACCAGAGTCCGTGATAATGAAAGTCCGATATCATCACAGCTTGTTTTGATGAAAGTCCTGTATATGTCACAATCCGGTATTTCGTCTCACAACCGGATGTAACAGGAGAAACATTTCTTTCGTTTATTAAATCTGGCAAAAGAATGATTATTTTTCCTAGAACCAGTTGTTTGTGATATCTTGCTTTTGTATATTTGTTACGTTATGTTTGGTTATCCTTGTTTGTTTGTGTTATCTTGTTTGTTAGTTTCTTTGTTTATGTTTTGTTGTATGTATATGCTTGTTTATTTGTGTTTTGTTTGTTTGTTTGTTTGTTTGTGTTATGTTGCGACGCTCCCATAAAGTTAACCCAGTCTGGACCCTCGCCAAGGTTCCCCGAGTTTACTAGTACTGTGGAGTAGATTAACTGTGGGGTAGATTAACTGTGGGGTAGATTAACTGTGGGGTAGATTAACTGTGGGGTTGATTAACTGTGGGGTAGATTAACTGTGGGGTAGATTAACTGTGGGGTAGATTTACTGTGGGGTAGATTAACTGTGGGGTAGATTAACTGTGGGGTAGATTTACTGTGGGGTAGATATTAATGTTTGAGTGACGATTAATATCGGCAGCCTAGAGAAGTTTTCTACCAGACACACACACACACACACACACACACACACACACACACACACACACACACACCACCACACACACACACACACACACACACACACCACCTACACAGGTGTAAATATTATATTCTTATTTTATCAGTAGATACGCCTGGCTGGGTGAAGGGTGAGTGTGGAGAGGAAGTGGTCACGTGGAGGTGAGTGGAGAGAAGTGGTCACGTGGAGAATGGGTGGAGGTGGAGGGTGAGGAGAGGAAGTGGTCACGTGGAGGGTGAGGGGGTGGAGAGGGAGAGTGGTCACGTGGAGGGCGAGGTGGGAGATGAGGTGGAGGTGAGGGTGGAGAGGGAAGTGGTCACGTGGGGGTGAGGTGGGAGATGAGGGGGAGGGGAGGGTGGAGAGGGAAGTGGTCACGGAGGGTGAGGGTGGGAGATGAGGGTGAAGGGTGTGAGGGTGGAGAGAAGTGGTCACGTGGAGGGTGAGGGTGGGAGATGAGGGTGGAGGGTGAGTGTGGAGGATGGGTGTGATGGGTGAGTGTTGGGGATGAGGGTGGATGGTGAGGGTGGAAGATGAGGGTGAAGTGTGAGAGTGGAAGGTGAGTGTGAAGGGCGAGGTTAGTGGGTAAGTGTGAAGGGTCAGTGGGAAGGGTGAGTGTGAAGGGTGAAGGTGAGTGTGGAGGGTGAGTGTGAAGGGTGAAGCATTACCGGTCCGACACTGAAGAGGTCTCCTAGGATACTTAATTATCCGTATAAATTGATACGAAAATGTAAAACAATTCTGCTTTTTCCTTATGTGTGACGAGCACAGATAAGTTGGTTAATTCATCGTCGTCAAAGGGTTAATCCAGCGTCGTCAAAGGGTTAATCCATCGTCGTCAAAGGGTTAATCCATTGTCGTCAAAGGGTTAATCCAGCGTCGTCAAAGGGTTAATCCAGCGTCATCAAAGGGTTAATCCATCGTCGTCAAAGGGTTAATCCATCGTCGTCAAAGGGTTAATCCAGCGTCGTCAAAGGGTTAATCCAGCGTCGTCAAAGGGTTAATCCATCGTCGTCAAAGGGTTAATCCATCGTCGTCAAAGGGTTAATCCAGCGTCGTCAAAGGGTTAATCCATCGTCGTCAAAGGGTTAATCCAGCGTCGTCAAAGGGTTAATCCATCGTCGTCAAAGGGTTAATCCAGCGTCGTCAAAGGGTTAAGCCGTCGTCTTCAAAAGATAATATCATCGTCCTCAAATGGTTAAAACATATTCCTCCAAGGGTTAAATGAGCATCCTCAAAGAGTTAAACCACGTCCTCAGAGGGTTAAACCATAATCCTCAAAGGATTAAGCTTTAATCTTCAAAAGGTTAAACCAACTTCCTCAGAGGGTTGAGCCCTCGTCTTCAAAGTGTTAAACCATCGTCCTCAACATGTTAAATCACCGTCCTCAACGTGTTAAACCATCGTCCTCAACGTGTTAAATCACCGTCCTCAACGTGTTAAACCATCGTCCTCAACGTGTTAAACCACCGTCCTCAACGTGTTAAACCATCGTCCTCAACGTGTTAAACCATCGTCCTCAACGTGTTAAACCATCTTAGTCAAACGAATAAATCAGCTTAAACTTCATCAGAAGGTTAAATAATTTTCGTCAAAAAGTTAAACGTTAATTGGGTGTCATAGGACACACGTGTTCTCCTACAGCTGCCGTACAGTACTACTCGCGTTCGTCACATACTGCTGTGTACAACTTGTGGACGAGAGCTCACCACCACAAGGCACAACACTCACCTCTTACAGTTGAAAATCGGTCGTCAGTTGGTTACTTTCGGAGCCATGATCGTGGATGAAACACACACACAGACAGACACAGAGGTAGGGAGAGAGGGGGTGGAACTTAACGCACACGAGGGATTTACTCCGTCAGCGTCGTCTGGAAGAGGAGCACTTGTGTGAGGGAGGAGAGCTGGTCAAGCCGTGGTAACTGACACACACAACTTCCTCAGTACATCACCATCATGGTCTTCCCGTTGGTCAGGAACCTCACAGTGGGGTAGAGGGTGTGACGCTTGAATGTGGTGAGGTGTGGCGTCACGGTGGACGTGTTCTGCCGTCACTCGCTCCTCTCCTCGGGCGACACACGCACGTACACTCTCACGCTCTCACAGGCACTGGGCGGCCAGCGGGAGCTACACCACTACTCTCTCACACTCGACTCACACTGAGGCGCCACACCAAACTTAATGTTCGAGAGCCTCCTGGCCTCATAATCCCCTCACAGCTAGTGGAGGAGGGCAGCCAACACCTTCTCCCACCTACCTGCCACTACCGGTGGAGATAACCTGACACGTACATACACACACTCACGCCACAGTACGGTGCTGTGGAGAGGTACAAACAGACAGGCGCCATAGAAGAGTACTTACAGACAAGTACCACATCCAAATACTGCTCTGACGGGGCTCACGGACGAGTACAACACGGACCGTAGTTTTATACTACGACAGGAGCACCAGCATTTCCTCCTACATTAGTTTTCGACTCTTAGAGAACACCACGAGCACTGTCACCACACTGAGGAACCATGAGCGACTGACGGCTGTGTGTGACGACTAGCCTCTTATCATCCCTAACCCTGCTGATAATAATATCAGGACCTGTGAGTGTGTTACTACATCCACCACCACCACCACCACTACCACCACTACCACCACCACTACACACCACACCACACTACCACACTACCACCACCACCACCACCACCACCACTACTACCACCACTACCACAGTTCACTAGTCCACCACCACCACCACCAGTTCACGACGACCACTACCACACCACCACCACAGTGTCACCCACCACCACCACCACCACCAGTCCACCACCACCACCACCAGTCACCACCACCACCACTACCACACCCACCACCCACACACTACCACCACCACCTCACCACCACCACCACCACCACCACCACTACACCAACACACACCACCAGTTCACCACTACCACCACCACCACCACCACCTACCACCACCACCACCCACCACACTACCACCACTACACCACCACCACCACCACTACCACCACCACCACCACCACACACCACCACCACCACCACACCACCACCACCACCCACTACCACCACCACCACCACCACTACACCACCACTACCACAGTTCACTACCACTACCACCACCACCACTACCACCACCACCACCACAGTCACTACCACCACCACCACCACCACACTACCACCACACCACCACCCACCCACCACCACCACCACCACCACCACCACTACCACCACACCACAGTTCACCACCACACACTACCACCACACACCACCACCACTACCACCACCACTACTACCACAGTTCACCACCACCACCACTACTACCACCACTACCACAGTCACCCACACTCCACACTACCATTCACACCACCACTACCACCACCACCACTACCACCACCCACAGTACCACTGCCACTACCACAGTCACCACCACCACCACCACTACCACCACTACTTCACTACTCACTACCACCACTACCACAGTTCACTACACCACCACCACCACCACCACCACTACTTCACACCACCACCACTACCACCACTACCACTACCACCACCACCACACCACCACCACTACCACACCACCACTACCACCACCACCACCACCACACTACCACCACTACCCACACTACTACCACCACTACCACCACTACCACCACCACTTACTACCACCACCACCACCACACCACTACACACACCACCACTACCACCACTACCACCACCACCACCACCTACACCACCACCACTACCACCGTCCACTACCACCACCACCACCACCACCACTACCCATACCACCACCACCACTACCACACCACCACCAGTTCCAGTAACACCGACACTACTACCACCACTACCACAGTTCACACCACCACCACTACACCCACTACCACTGCCTACCACCACTACACCACCACACACCACCACCCACCACTACCACCACAGCACCACCACGTTCACACCCCACACTACTACCACCACTACCACAGTACACCACTACACCACTACCACACTACCACCACACCACTACCACCACCACCACCACAGTCACACCACCACCACCACAACGACAGTCACTACCACCACCACCACCACCACCACCACCACTACCACCACACTACCACCACCACCACTACCACCATCACTACCACAGTTTCTACCACCACCACCACCACCACCACACACCACCACCACCCACCCGCACACCACCACCACCACCACCACCACTACTACCCACAGTCACTACCACCACTACCACCACCACACCACCACCACCACCACCACTACCACCACCACTACCACAGTTCACTAACCACCACCACTACCACAGTTCACTACCACCACCACCGCTACTACCATCACTACCACAGCTTGATACCACCACCACTACTACCACAACTACCACAGTCTACTACCACCACTACCACAGTTCACTACCACAACTACCACAGTCTACTACCACCACTACCACAGTCCACTACCATCAATGTCACAGTCCACTAACATCATTACCACAGTCCACTAACACCTTTACCACAGTCCACAACTTCCACTACTACCACCACCACCACCACTACCACAGTCCACTACTATCAGTACCACAGTTCACTACTACCACTACTACTGCCACAATCCACTACCACTACCGCTACCACAGTCCACTACTACCACTATCACAATTCACTACCACCATTACCAAAGTCCATTACCATCGCTACCACCACTACTACCACAGTCAACTATCACCACTATGAGAGTCCATTACCACCACTACAACAGTCCACTACCACCACCACCACCACCACCACCACCACCACCACCAAGATTTATTAAACAGTCTCCAAAATTGGGCCACCAACAACCACCTCACCATCAACCACACCAAGACCATGGTTATGCACATCATGCACATCAACCTCTTCCTCCGACGTTGTCCCAACCCCCTTCCATTACTTCAGGCCCCAACACACTCCAGGTTGTCCAGGTTGTAGACCCCACTAAGTTCCTCGGCGTCATTATAGTTAACAAACTAAATTGGAAAACACACGTCAGTGAAGTTGTCAAATCCTCCAGTTTCCGTCTCCACCTCCTCCACCGACTCAAGTCCCTCGGAGTTCCTGCCCCCTGGCTCCTCAGTGTTTACTCAACATTTATACTTCCCAATCTCACCTATCCCGCCCCTACCTGGTCTTCCTCCCTAAATGCCACACAACGTAAACACCAAGAAAAAGTGCAAAAGAGGGCATGCACGATTATTCTCTCCCCTTCCTACTCCACATATCAAGAAGCGCTCAACACACTGATCCTCTCGGCTCTCTCTTACCATCACCATGACCTCGTCTGCAAACTTTGTGAGAAGCTTCTGCACCATCCTCGACACCGGCTCCTACTACCACCCGAGATCCCTCGTCCGCGAATTTCTCTTCAACACCACAACCTCATCCAGCCCATACGAGCACTTACTGATCGCTATAAGAACAGCTTAGTCCCCACCGCTGTAAAAATTATCAACAACTCGTAATCAACCAGTGTATTCACCCCCAGTCAATCTTACCTTATTGCACTGTCACTATGCTGAAATGCCCTGTAGTATGACCTGGTTATTATATATTATATTTGTATCACATATGTTACCTGTATATTATTTGTCAATCAAGAGACCCATTCCCCAATTATGCAACTGTATATTTTCAGCCTTCCGGCTGCCAGGCTTTTTCAATAAACCGTTAATTATTATTATTTATTATTATTATTATTATTACACACAAACCCACACACACACACTACTACTTACTACTGTTACTACTACTACTTTGCTGTCACTCGGAATGGAGTATGACGATCATCCAGCTATGGTAAAATGATGTGGGTTATTAAGGATGTCACCTAGGTTAGTGAGTTTTGAGGTAACTGAAGAGCCCGATACGTCGGCAGAGTCGTCCACATTCGTTGCACATATGGAGGGCTCCATCTACTGTGGGAGGGGCAGTGGCAGCGTCTTTCCGAAGTTGGCGCTTATCTGTCTCGGTTTGCAGTCGTGCTAACTCGAAAGTATTGACACCTCGTGTGGTCCTCTTCCAAGCGTTACGATGCGGAGTAATCGACTCCCAGGTGAGGGGGTGTCGATTTGGCACTTTTTCAGGTTTGTCTTGAGACTATCCTTATACCTTTTCAATTGCCCGCCAGCATTACGTTTACTATTCGTTAGGTGAATGTAAAGTAGCTGCTTTGGCAGTCTACTGTCGTCCATGCGGGTAACATGGCCAGTCCAAAGTAGTTGTTCATGGATAATGGTAGCCTTGATGCTCCTGCAGTTGGTGTCAGCAAGAATTTGGCATTTGTTCTCTTGTCTTCCCAGCGAACTCGGAGGATGGAACGTAGACTACGTTAGTGAAAGTTTTCAAGTGCCTTGAGGTGCCTCCTGTATGTGACCCATGTCTCACTGCCATATAATAGGGAGGACAGGACCACTACTCGATATACGTGCAGCCTTGTGGAAAATTTCAGCTCCCTACAGCTGAAGACACGATTTCGGAGTCTGCCCAAGACTTGAGATGCACATCTGATCCGATGCTGAATCTCTTCGTCGATGTCTGCGGTGGTGGACAGGTGGGAGCCGAGATTCCGAAAGTGTGCAACATTAGAGAGTGTAGT
This sequence comes from Homarus americanus, assembly GCF_018991925.1. Lineage (NCBI taxonomy): Eukaryota > Metazoa > Arthropoda > Malacostraca > Decapoda > Nephropidae > Homarus > Homarus americanus. The sequence continues at coordinate 108,923 of NW_024720342.1, forward strand.
ACCGTTAAGCTGGATGGATGGTGGAGGTGTGGTGCGTGTGATCCAGGGGCAGGTTGAAAGAGAATCTGAATCTTTCGTACTTTAATCTCAAGTCCAAAGTGTGCATACGCCGCCCATAGGTGTTCAGGATCTCGTGTAGGTCATGTTCAGTGTGAGCAACAAGGGTGAGGTTGTCTGCATACTGAAGTTCAGTAATGAAAGCTGCCGACAACTTTGTTCTTGCCTGGAGTCGACTTATGTTGAAAAGTCCCCCATTCACTCTGTACTCGATGTTCACCCCGCTGGCTAAATTGGCACTGACACGAGTAAGGAAGGCAGCCAAGAAGATGGAAAAGTGAGTTGGTGCCAGTACACACCCTTGTTTAACCCCTGTTTGGATGGGGAAGAACTCTGACTGGGTGCCGTTGTGCAGGACACTGACGTTCATGCCGTCGTGGAGTTGTCTCACAATGGCGATGAATTTTGGTGGGCAGCCAAAATGGCTGAGGGTCCAGCAAAGGGCTTCCCTTTTGACCGAGTCGAAGGCCTTGGATAGGTCGATGAAAGCCATGTACAGGTCACGATGCTTTTCTCTGCACTTTTCCTGTATCTGGCGGGCAGCAAAGATCATGTCAGTGGTGCCATATGATGGTCTAAGACCACATTGAGATTCTGGGAGGACGTTTTCCGCCTCGGGAAGAAGTCTGTTTAGGAGGGCTCGGGCGATAATCTTGCCAGCTACAGAGAGCACGAGATCCCACTGTAGTTGTCACAATCTGACCAGTCTCCCTTGTTCTTATAAATATTGACAATGGAACCACATTTAAGTGCTTAGGGGATTTCCTCCTTTCCCATATATTCTGCAGGAGAGAGTGGTGACGGTTGGTAAGTAGAGGTCCTCCTGCTTTTTACACCTCGGCTGGGATTCCATCTGGCCCAGAGGCTTAGTTATTTTTCATCTGTTTGATGGCAGTTGCTACCTCATCCAGGGATGGAGGATAACTGAGGTGGGTCAGCTCTGGATGCTGAGGGACCTGCTGGGTTGTCAGGACATCCACATCGGTGTTTCGGTTGAGCAATGAATGGTACTGCTCTTTCCAGCGCTGAAGGAAGCCTTCCTCGTCTTTAATTATGAGGTTACCGTCAGATGAGCGAAGGGGGGCTGCGCCACGAGTGACTGGCCCATAAAATGTCTTAGTGGAAATAAAAAATTCGCGCATCTTGTGTTGATCTGCAAGTTTTTGTGCTTCACATGCTTTATTTTTAAGCCAGTCGTTCTTTAGATATCGAAGTTCCCGCTGGGCTGCCGCTTTCTTCTTGCGGAAGGTATCAGCTTTGTTCTGAGACTGAGGGTTGTTTTGCAAGTCAGTAAAAGCAGCACGTTTATCATCGATGAGTACTTTGATTGCCTGGTCATTTTCATCAAACCAGTCCTGGTGTATTCTTTTTAACTGGCAGAGGGTCTCTCTGCAGGTCTTTGTCATAGCAGTATTAAGAGTATCCCATTCGGCACTGGGGTTCACGTTGTTTGCTGTTGCGCATGCTCGAGCTGCTCTCTGAAAGCATGTGCTACTGCTGGATCCTTCAGACGCTTAGTATTAAATCCTCTTCTGGAGGCCTGCTGCCTTTGCCGTTTTGGGGCAACGTGAAGTGAGAGCCTGGATCTGATAAGTAGATGATCAGTATCACAGTGGTCTGAGCCATGCAGGGCACGGGTGATGAGGACATCTCGGCGATCTCTTTCTCTGGCAATGATGTAGTCAATGAGATGTCAGTGTTTGGATCGTGGGTGTTGCCACGATCCCTTGAACTTGTCGGCCTGCCTAAACAAGGTATTGGTGATAGTGAGGTTGTTAGCAGTACACTTGCTGAGAAGGAGTAGGCCATTGGGATTACACTCGCCTAGTCCATATCTCCCTATGGTTCCCTGCCAAATGTCAGCATCTCTGCCAACTCTGGCATTGAAGTCGCCAAGGAGCACAACCTTGTCTTCTCTGGGGATAGAGGTTAGCACTCTGTCGAGGTCGGCATAAAAGGCCTCCTTGATGTCATCCTCTGCATCCAGTGTTGGGGAGTATGCACTGATAAAGAAGGCATGGCGTGAGTGATTCAGTGGGACTCGAAGCGTCATGAGGCGCTCGTTGATCCCAATAGGCATTTCAGTTAATCTGTGTAGGATGAGTTGACGGATGGCAAAGTCAATTCAATAAATGCGGTTTCTCTCCGCAACAGGCTTACCCTTCCAGAAGAAGGTGTAGCCAGACCCTGTTATGTGGGTTGGCCCTCATCTGGGAGCCAGATCTTTTGCCACAAGGGCAGTTCTTTTTTTAGGATGGGCATTTGTTCCAGTATCCAGAAGGGTCCTGACATTCCATGCAGCGATCATAAGAGGTAGTATGGTTTGTTTTTGTTTGGATCTGTGATTTTGATTGTGTTTTCGACCGCATAAGGATGACCTTACTGGGTGCGGTTGCCCAGTCAGGTTGGGTGGCAGGCTATGTTTACGACACCTTTTCTAGCCCCCTCCCCGTGTGGGGTGAGCAGTGGCTCTTCGTAAGGGCTGCTCAGTCACACAGACAGGACCTGATTGCACTGCTGCCTAGATCCCAGTGCATAAACGACCATCTTATCTGTGCCGCCCATGTGCAGAGTTGTGACTAGAGACTCCCAGCCTGTCAGCGTCGCCACTCGTCCGTTGCCATAGGGCTTTTGGGGTGTATAAAGGGTTTGATGATGATAAGAGGTAAGATGGGCTGGGTGATTATTGCGCATGAGTTATGTGGTGAGGCAGGAGTGCAGGCTGCAACCACACATCTTGGCTCTCCCATTTCCTGATCCAGTGGTGTAAGTGTTGCAATGATTGGGGAGAGGGAGAGTTGCAATTGACTGCCGATAGTCCAGTTTGTTGGGTTTCGCCTTAGTAGCCTGTCCATCAGGCATTGCCTTCGTCCGCCGGTGTAGTCATTGGGTTTCCATGGTGGTCACCTCTTCCGCCTACACCGTCGTTTGGGTCTTGTTAGAGCTCTGTAAGCATGTTTGCCTTATGCGGGGCTGCACCGCAGACTTTTCGTTCGGGTTTACTCCTGTAGCCTTATACGTGCCAAGGTTAATCCGCAAGGCAGCAGGTCGGTGGTTGGTAGGCACCAGGACATGTCCACATGCCAGTGAGCCTATGTGCCATCCCTCTGGGGCCCACTGCTGCTCTGAGATCCCCTGCTGATCTAGCCTGGGCCCACGAGGCACCCCGTTACCGTGTGTTGCCACGAGGAGGCTCTGCAGGAGTCTTGATGGTGAGGAGGCTGTGTACTTGCAGGGAAGACTAATATAAGTTGCTTCCCTGTTCGCCACGAGGGTTAGCTAGCGGCGGCAGCTGAAAGCTAGAGGGAACAAGCAGTGCTTGCACCTTAACACTTAAGTAATGCTGCCACACTAGACGCATTTCACCGCCCTGTGTAGTGTGTGTGTACACACACACACACACACACACACACGTATAAATTGTTGGCCTTCAGCGTCTCAACACACCGATGATGAAGGTGTTAGTGTCTCCATCGGTACAGTTATCGTCTGTACTTGGTGATTGCCTCGTTGCACCTGTGTCTGGAGAACTGTGTTGAGACTCACGCCTTCCTTCCTCTCACACTACGCCCCACACACACACACACACACACACACACACACACTCACACACACAGTCTACAAAAAACCTTGACGTTTAGATTATCCGGGATTGTTAATGTTTGCAGTTTATCATAGATGTTTGTTAAGAGAAGGTAAGGATGCAGGTGAGGGAGGGAGGGAGGGAGGGAGTGTGGATATATGTGGAGGGGAGGAGGAGGTAGGGGGAGAGGGGATAACGGGGAACAGTGAGGATCATTGTAAGAGTAATGTTTACAATGTGATACCGTGTGTGTGTGTGTGTGTGTGTGTGTGTGTTGAGAGACAGACAGAGAGGAGGAGGCTGTCTAGCCAGGTTGTACTGTGCTGTCTTGGTATTTACGGTTCGTCTTTTTCTTTGTCTCCTATTGTCGTCATTTTCTTTTTTTTGTTAAAAATAATTCAAGTTGAATGAACGTATGTGTGAATTTTTATACGTACATGTGTGCGTGAAAGTTGTGTTTGCACATGGGTTTATGTTTTCCTCTACTCATGTACTTAAGTTTATGTTCAATTGCTTGATTTTTATGTGCGCATATGTTAGCGGTGAACGTTTATAGGGATGCAGATATGCAAGTGTTTTGTGTAAATGCGCCGTGTACGTTTTTTCGGCCATATAATAAGTGCACGAGTTGCATGCAAGCATGCACGCGCGCGCGCGTGTGTGTGTGTGTGTGTGCGCATAATACACCAAATGTACAATACACATTTGTCAATGTGTACGAATCCCCCACCCTTATTGACGTCATTTTAGCCGAGTGGGATGCGTTCTCAGCTTTCAGTTGTTTTTTCTCACCCTTCCTCCTTCTCTCTCTCATCCTTCCTTGTTTGTTCCTCCTCCCTTCCGTCTCCACCTCTCCATTTCCCTCTCCATTTCCTCTCCTTCCTCCTTTTGCTTGTTTTTCCTGCTTTTCCTCCCCCCCGCCGTATAACGTTCGCCTTTTCACGTTACGACACCAGTCAACTTAACCAAACGTGAAAACATGAAAGTGGGTCCCATATGCATGACAGTGTGGGGATAAACACTGTATACTAAGTCTTCTGTACAGCCTGGCCTACACAGTCACCAACAGTGGGGTGTGGCCCGCACGTGAACCAGCGACCATTATGATAGGAGGCGACCATAAACCTAAGATAACTCTATAAATAAAATAAGGTTGTTTAGGTTAGGTTAAGTTAAGTTGGATTATAAATGTTTGTCGTCGTAATCAGTTTACATTTTCTGTGTGTGTGTGTGATCTTTTTTTCTTGCGACTGTTCTTCCGGTCACCATTGAAATGTAAATAGTGAGCCAAGTTGAATATTTATCATATTTGAAACACTTTCTCAAAGCTAAGGTACATAAAATCCCTGGCCCTGACTGTGGACATCCCATTGTTAAGAAAATAGTACAGCGGGTTTGCCGAGTCCCTTAAAATCCTGTTCTGCAGATGACTGGACGAACAAGAGGTTCCCAGCGACTGAAAAATGACCTAATTATGTGAGTCCTATGTTCAAACAGGGAGACAGCCACAACACGAAAAAGTCGTCGCTGTTCTCAAAATCGTCTAGTTTAGAGAAATTCATCCTTGAAGAATAAATCTTCAAGGATGATTTTCTCCAAACTAAAAAATTACATATTCGCCGGTTTTTAAAACAGAGATGGATTGTAAAACGGCGAGCTTGACCAGCATAGTGAGATAAACGCTATATATGTTTGTACGGGAGCCAAGATGGATTATGTACTTCCAAACAACTTGTAAAAGAGTGCCAACACCTTTTTAAACCGGGTCTTTCCTGCCTGACGCATTTATTTAGAGTGCCAAGTTTTTCGACAGCGCACCCCTTGAAAGACTGAGAATTAAGCTGGATTTGGGGAAGTGACCTTGCGTGGATCGGAGACTTTCTTCGTGACGGGAAGCAGTGCGTGGTGATACATGGCACGAAATCATCATGTGTACCCGTGACAAGTGGGGTACCACAGGGAACTATAATAGGATCGTTGTTGTTTGTTTCATAAATAACAGGCCAGATGCTATACATTATACCCGATGCTAGGTTATTCAGGGAAAACAAGAATTAAACAGACTGTGGAATGCCACAGAAAGAGCTCTTTCAGTTCCAGGAGTGGTAAAAAGAATGGCTGTTAAAATTCTGTCACGATATGTAAAAGTATGCATCTATTGGTCTTACCACCAGTAAGAGACATATTACATGTCCCAGTGCGACGAAGAAATATCATAAACAGAGACCAAATGTTCTAAGGACCTTGGTGTGTATGTTGACAACGAACTGAATTTCTCGGACCATTGTGAGAACGTCATCTGTTTGTTTACAGAATACGTCAACGTCGTCTGGCGCCAAGTTCGTACACAGCAGCCATGCCTCACACGTGTTTCCTGTGCGGGAAATTCAAAGAAATTCATCCTACTTTTATATTTCATCGATTCCCTCTACAAGAGGAACAGTTGAATGTTTATATAATACATAGTTAACACAATATATGAATGTTGGGGTGTGTGCCGGTTTGGCACGACTGTATCGGTCCCAACTGCGCGGAGCTCAGTTCCGGCTCAGATTTAGGTTAGATTGCCCACGAGGGGGCGAGTTTATTGGGCACCCCCTTACATCCTGTGCTCCGGCTCAGACATCTCGCTATGGGGATATGTTTGACCCCCCCCCCCCACCCCGCCCTGTCATCTTCGCCAATAAATGGACTATGGACGCGGCTTTTACTTATCCCCCGGGTTGGCACCCTAACATGTCGCAGTGAGTATGCTATGAATAATAACACAAGAAGCAGAGGTGGAGTTTAAGATTGACCCCCTCCCCTTCACTTTCGGAGCTAGATTTTATTTTGGGCCTTGCCGATAGATGGCGTTGATTCCGGCTTTGCAACTCACGGTTAATTCAATAGCTTTTGTATGAGCTTTCCTATCTGTCGTATAAAGGTTTTGCAAGCAACTAAGCTAGTGGGTCTAATAAGAAGGTCGTTCAGATACCTAGATACAGTATACAGTATGGTCCGTCCCTCGTAACGATCTTCAAAAGTGCTGAGCCACCTCGTTTGAAGTCCTGTCAACCTGTCTGGTCCCCGAAATATGCTACACTGTCAGTTGATTGAAATGTCCAGAGGAGGGCCATCAGACTGGTGCTTGCGCTACGGTACCTCAGTTACCCAGAGAAATTGTAACTCCTGCAGTTGCCTAGCTTATACTATAGGCGGGCAAGGAGTGACTTAACAGAAGTTTATAAACATATCAGAGGATATTACTGAGTCTAGAGTTCATACCTGGAACTAGCAGATACCTGCCCCACAAGAGGTCACAGCTTAAGGTTGAAGAAGCCACAAGTTTAGAAAACTGTCATGGACAAACTTTTTTGGGTGCTACTATAGCGTTCCGACTACAAAGATATCTTTAGTCTAACCTAACCTAAATTACTACAGTTATCTTCTGTTTTGTAAACCAAGGTAAGATAAATCTTACGTTACCCCACTTCTGTAGTCTTTATCCTCTTCGCCATTGGTCGGCTCGTTAGCCGCTTGGGCGGTCGATCACATTTCTTTTATGCGCTGTTGGCAAGTACTGGGGATATACTGACTCCAGAATGTATCTGTACCTGCGCCAGTGTTGGTCAAATCTGGTCTTGCATGAGCTCACACTCGGTGCCGTCACAACACTGTCCCAAGAGTTCACAACTCATCTGGCAGTATCTCTTTGTTGCCACTGAATGAGCACACGTGGTACTGGGAGGTGAGGTGAGGTGTGGTTAGGTGAAGTGAGGTGAGGTCACGTCGCTTTAATCTGTCGTTTCCACACCTGGTCATGACTCATTGGACTAGTGAGTTAGTCAGTCAGGAGCAGTGCTGCTGTGTGGAGCTACTCTCTTCTGCTGCTCGTGAAAATGCCGAAAGTACAAAGAAACCAAAATGAAGTGCTGAGATCATATGTAAAGGAATTTGATGCATTTACTACTGATGGAAGTGTACTGTTTTGTAAATATTGTGAAGCACCAGTGACAGCGAGCAAGAAATTTCAAGTCCAACAACACCTTAAAACAAGCAAGCACATCCGACTCGAAGCTGTCAAGTCCAATAGTGCACAAAAGGAGCAACAACTACTTCTTGCATGTTCCAGTAAGGCTTTATAAGTGACATTTTTTTAGTGCATATAAATGCATATTTCCCCTGTTTTTAGTGCATATTTGCATGCATATTTCATGGTTTTTTAGTGCATAACTATCCGGGCCCTACTCATTAGCAATGTCGAGGTAGGGAACGAACTTGCAAACAGCGATCACAAAGAAATTAGATTCCAGTTAGATATTCAGGGCAGACGTAAGGAAAATTCCACTAAAGTACCAGATTTCAGAAGGGCAAACTTTGACAGTTTAAAGAGCCAGCTGAAAGAGGGGGTGTCGCGCTTGGCCATGAACCTGACAGATGACTACGACCTGATAACGAGATCTGAGATTGCCGAGTTCCACGACAATTTAAATAATGAGCTACTTAATGCACAAAGGCAGAACATACCATACAAAAAACTCAGATCAGACAACAATGACCCTAAATGGATAAATAATTATTTAAAGAACATCATTGGCCAAAGGAAGGCTATAGGTAGAAGGATAAAGTGTGGCGAAATTTACCTCCAGGATTATTATAGGATATTGGCGAGTAGGGTTAAAACCGAGATAAGGAAAGCCAAGAGGAATAATGAGGTAAGGATAGCTAGGGAGGCGAAGACAAACCCCAAAGGATTCTACCAAATGTATCAAACTAAAACACGAGAAAAGATTGGACCAATACGGTCAGATACCGGCGAGCTCACTGATAACGACGGAGAAATGAGCAATAATTTGAATAAATATTTTTCAACAGTTTTCACCACCGAAAATTTAAACATGATACCCGAGGCACCGACTCTATTCAGAGATAGTGAAGAAAACAAATTAAGCGAGATAGTAGTGACTAGTTACGATGTTAGTAAGCAAATAGACAAACTAAAGCCTAATAAGTCACCTGGTCCCGATGAGATATTTGCCAGAGTATTAAAGGAATGTAAGGAAGAGCTTAGTATGCCCTTAGCAAAGTTGTTTAACATGTCCTTAAAAACAGGTGTAGTACCAGAATCCTGGAGGATAGCGAATGTAATACCGATTTTCTAGAAGGGCGATAGATCACTATCCTCTAACTACCGCCCAATCAGTCTAACATCAATAGTAGGCAAATTACAGGAAGCAATTATTTCAAACTCTATTCGAAATCACCTGGAGAAGCACCTATTGATCAATGATTCCCAGCATGGCTTCACAAGCAGACGTTCTTGTCTAACTAATCTATTAACATTCGTTTCATCAGTTTTCGAATCGGTGGACGAGGGGCACAATTTTGATGTGGTATATCTCGACTTTAGCAAAGCCTTCGACAGAGTCCCCCACGAAAGACTAATTAGAAAGGTAGAAGCACATGGCATCAAAGGTAATATCCTTAAATGGATTAGGGCGTGGTTACAAGACAGGAAACAGCGAGTGAGCATTAACGGCGCTAAGTCCCATTGGAGCAACGTCACAAGTGGAATTCCCCAAGGCTCAGTACTTGTACCATTATTATTTATTATATACATAAACGACATAGATATCGGCATAGACAGCAACATAAGTAAATTTGCTGATGACACTAAAATAGGACATGTTATTAAATCTGACAGAGGACTCTGCAAAACTACAGGAAGATCTAAACAAATTTTTCGAATGGTCTGAAAAATGGCAGATGAAATTCAACGTCGACAAATGTAAAGTACTCAGTATAGGAGATGTAAACAGGGAAACCAGATACCAGATGAACAACGATGCCATAGAGAAATCCGACTGCGAGAGAGATTTAGGAGTAATGATAAGTAGGAACCTTAAGCCAAGTAAACAATGTGTTTTTGTTCGTAACAAGGCTAATAAAGTACTTGGGTTCATACAAAGGAGTGTTAGTTACAAGACTAGCGAGGTCATCCTAAAACTGTATCTTGCGCTCGTGAGACCTCACTTGGATTACGCAGTTCAGTTTTGGTCACCGTATTACAGAATGGATATAGAATCCTTGGAAAGAATTCAGAGGAGAATGACAAGACTAACCCCGGGCATTAGGAACCTTGAGTATAGAGACAGGTTAAAGCATCTTAATTTGCACTCCCTCGAGAGACGTAGAGCGAGCGGCGACCTGATAGAGGTGTATAAGTGGAAGTCAGGGCTAATCAAAGGGGACATTACAAAGGTACTCAAACTATCCAACCAGGAGCGAACTCGTAACAATTGTTTTAAATTAGACAAATTTAGATTTAGGCGTGAAATAGGTAAACACTGGTTTGGAAACAGAGTAGTGGATGAATGGAACAAGTTACCAAATATCATCATTAACTCGAATACGCTGAATAGCTTCAAACATAGGTTGGATGCTTATATGAGCAATAAGGGTTGGGTGTAAACGGGATTGCCCAGTATGGGACAATAGGCCCGCTGCATTTTCCTCCATTCTTATGTTATTATGTTCTTATGTTCTTATATGATAACTCTCTAATTTCCCTGTAACTGAGGCTATGTGGTTGCAGCAGTGGGCTACGGGTGCCAATGCTTAAAAATCACCGAGTCAAATGAGATAACGATGTATACAGTATTAACCTCACACACACGTAAATATGTTAATTTCACTTTAACAAAGTTCATGGGTCAACCCAATACACACACACACACACACACACATATATATATATGTGTATATATATATATATATATATATATATATATATATATATATATATATATATATATATATATATATATATATATATATATATATATATATATATATATATATATATATATATATATAAAGATATATATTAAACTTATTCAAACATTAACAAAATAAGCGTCAGACACTGTTACACTTATTTATTCTCAATATTACACTATTAAGTACACACTTAAGATTGTATGCACGAACTCTGGTATTATTCATAGAAAACAACATAAAATACCTATATATGAACTACCCCTTTAAAGCGGTTACCATTTTCTGTGACAGAGCACCATTGAAAACGTTGATACCACCTTGAGAGAATTTTGTTTTGTTTTGCAAGTGTAATCTAAATCATAAGAGATTATAGAGACTGCAGAGTACTAATGTGCTCAGTATGCCGGGTATGAACACTCGACTTCTATTAGGTAGCTCCCTGCCTGTCTATAGTATATGCTCGGCAACTGCGGGCGTTCTAATACTTTAAAGAGCTGAGTGTCTCACTTTTACTTTTACTTTTATCCTCTTCGCCGCTGATCAGCCCATTAGCCGCTTGGGCGATCGGCCACGTCTCTGTTAAGCACTTTTGGCAAGTACTGGGTATGCATTGGCTCCTGAGTTAACTGAACCTGCTCCAGTGCTGGTCAAGTCTGAAAGTCTGGTCTTAAACGAGTTCACATTCGGTGCAGTGGGCAGGATGTCCCAAGAGTTCACAATTCTCACTCTAAAAAAGTTTGCCTTCACAGTTTTCTGGACTTGTGGCTTTTTCAACCTTGAGCTGTGGTCCCCATGTGAGGAGGGCGTCCGCCAGCTCCAGGTGTATAAGAGGAAAAAATATTGGAAGGGTGTTACCCATTTGTATAAGAGAAATTTACTTCACTTTTCTTTTCTTCTTTATTTCTTTATTCTTTAATTCTTTCAATAACTTATTAAGGTATTTCTTTCTCTCTTTCTTAGTTATTCTTTCTCTATTTTCTGTTCTCTGTTACTTTTCTCTTATCTAGTTATATTCTAACCAAAGGCTTACCTGGGAAACCCCTTGTTATGTTACAATCTTCAATACTCACGGTAGTTGCCACCAGCCAGGTTTTTCTATCAGAACATACTGTATAATATAACATTAATCTCTTAACTAAGGTGATAGTAGCGTGGCGAGGGTTGGGGCCCATGTGCCCATGTGGGTTTGTTTGTATATAATGGTATCAATGTATGAGGGAAGAAATAAAGGTGAATGCTGCAGGAGAATGATACCCCCAACATACAATAAGGACAATTTATTTAAAATTAAGTGGAATACCTGACACTTTGTCATAACATACACCCATGAACCACCCTTTGGGTTTTACTCAAGACTTGGCCCAATTTACGTTAACACTGAGACAAACTCCAAAGATCACCTGGCCTTACTTCTACGTCACCCAAACAAGTGTTCACGTCAACAGGACCAATGTTCAGTCAAAAGTACTATAGGTTCCTGGTAACATTCTATGACAGTGACACACAACTAGGACTGGTCTTCTGTACTTCATTATTATTAATACTACTTACTAACACTTCTCAAATACCCATCACAAGATTGTTCGTGTACTTTAAGTATTACTATTTTCCACAATTGGTGGATAAGAGTTACGTTGGACCACACACAGTTATATCACGACTCCACTAGTCGGTGATACAACCTTGCCTCTCGTCTCTTAACAATTCCATACCTTTTTAGACTCCTCAAATCACAGGACACATCGGTATTCATTTACCAGGTGGAAACCAGATTCCTGAGAAAACACTTAGGGATACATACAAAATGTTAACTCGGCCAAGAAGCCCTGTGTTTGTTTTCAAAACAAAGACGAGCGTAGACACTCCATGTTGTAGCGTCCTGAGTTCGAGCCATGCCTCCTGGACATGACCGTATCTGTAGGCTCACGACTCACGTTGGCTCCCTTAACTCAAGATTCTGATCCTGAAGAAGTAAAGACCTCCTTCATCAGACATTCTCTTGGCTACTGGCCACCGCCTCCCGGCAGCTCCAGCAACCCATACAGTGCCTGGGTCACGAGCGGAATGTGTTCAGAGTGAATGAAATAGAATCAAAATGTTACTGTCACAAAATACGTCTTATAGGGAAACAGATGGTACACGAACCGAATTACGTTAACACACAAGACTTCAATTACGTTAACAGGAACACTGACATATTCAACACAATTCAACTAAGTTGAATTCACTTAATAGGACGATGAGACAAGGAATAACTTATATGGTTGACGAAGAGTGAACGATTCAAACTCCGCGCGCCCGTTTTATATCCCCGAGATATTTAGTCGGGAATTTCACAGACATATCCATCGGTTTCACTTAAGGCACGTATTGGCTTATGAAAATCAGGATAAGAGCTTATTTTAGTTTTCTAAGACTAACTTTTATAATATATCAGTGTTCGAGCTTTGCAATGCAAGAATTGAATTGATGTTAAGTGCCCAGGGTGGCAAACAAATTGTGGGCCGAGCTTCTGACCACTGCATCTTGTTCTCCCAGGTGTATGAGTTACATTTCTAAGTTTTCTCCAATTGACACCTTACTCTCTCAAGAATAATGAGAATCGAAAATACAAATTTGACAATAATTTCAATATGCTCATCGGATTTTCTGAGTTCTGTAGATGAAGGAAATCCAACTTCAGTTGTGAACGGTCATCTCATAGCTGCACATGAAACAAATTGGTTCCAGCTGTGGGTTTGCCACTCAAAACACATTGTCTTAACACTATGTACTCTGCACATAAAGATACATGACGCTTTCAACATATACTCAATGCACCTTGAATGCTTTATCTCACTGAAGGTATATCTGACTTATGGCTACTCACGTATTTCTCTGTGTCAGATGTTTTATACCCAAATAAATCCTCCCCCAACTTCACAACACCATTCCTTCTCTCTCTCTATCTATCTTCACTACCTGGACACTCTATATATGTAAAGGCACGCCCAATAAAACATGTGACCCACAACCCAACATACTATTTGTTTGAGGGTTAACATACTCATTACTGCTTGCGGTAGCACTCCTTCCATTGAGCGTTTACGCTCAAAACAAGATCGGGCCTTTGATACTTAATTTTGTCACGTTCTTGTGACTATGCTGCCCTCGGGCTGGTGGCACTCGCCAGTTCCTTAGGACATCTCGGTCCTTTGACGTTCGAACCTCATTGTCTTCGTGTGTGGATACTCAAGTTATTTTCATGGCTGACCCCGTCAGCCCCTTCCATCGTTCCCTCCAACAAGCATAACTTAGTTGCAGGTCGCAGCATCGTGGACGTTACTGTCTTGACCACAGCTTGTCGTACAAGTCCATCCTCGCCAACCTTGACTTCCATCACTTCCATCTGCGTCCAATGAGGCCAAGACCTCTAGGTGAATAGCCTGAGTAGCCAGACACATAAACAGACATCCCCATCACTTGAACTGTTTCCTCCCTACCTTGATTATGAAGGGACCAAAACAGTCCGTTCCAGTGTAAGCAAATGGTGCCTTTGCAGGTGTGACACGATCTATTGGCACGTCAGCTTGTCTTTGAGGAGTACTTATCCAGTCGTTTCGTCGGCACAACACACAGCGTCGTATGATTCTATCAAGCAAAAGTCTGCCGTGGGGAATCCAATACTTTTGCCTCAAACATGCCATCGTGTGCTCTCGTCCAGCATGTTCGGCTCGCCCTTCGTGCATTTCCCGTCCTATGATTTCGATAACGTGGTGGTCTCTAGGCAACAAGATTGGCTCGTCTCCACTTCGCCCAAGGAGGGTTCCCTTATTTCTTCCTCCTAACCAAAGTAATGTTCGCTCGTCCAAGCATGGTTTCAGTCTATATAACATTACTGTTCCTGGGCAGCTCACCCTTTACGACAGTTTGGATTTCTTTCTCATAAACTTCCTTCTGCACTAAGCATATAATTGTCTCTTCAGCCGACTGTAATTCTTCAGCGCTTAGCCTCTTCAGCTTGAGGCACAGGTCTCCGGTCCTTGTACATGTTTCGAGCCTCTGAATGAACCTTTTAATCCACACCACCCCTTTCACCAAGCGTTACTATGATGATTACCTGAGCCCCAGTCTGGCGAGGGCCCGGTTTGATGGCTCACTCACTGGCAGAGCAACTACAGATTTCTGGTGTGCTTCTCGTTTCACCTCTAGTAAGTCGTTCAGAGCTACTGGCAATTCCTTTCCTTTGGGCCACTGGTCTTCTTCCTTCAATAGAAACTCAGGACCTCATATCCACCGAGATCCTGCAACCAGAATCAGAGTAGGTAGTCCTCGAGTTGTTCAGTGATGTGGTGACATGTCTCCACTGGTCGATTCTTGACAAATTTTGTATGACTGCTATCCTGTTGGCTACAAACGTTTGAAATCGTCTACTCGAAATGACAATGTACTGCAAGACTAGCATGCTACCCGTCCAAAAGTAAGACTCGTGTATAGTTATGGTCATTTCTTGGCGAAATCTAAACAGAACTCCAAGTAATTTGTTGTTGAAGTCTGGACCTTGTAATACCTGGTTGTTCAACGATGTCCCTTCTTGTTTGGCCTCACAGACTATGCATAATCTGTATGGCTTATTTGGGTTCAACACCGGATGATGAGGCAGATACCAAACCAGTCCAGTATTTGACTCCAGCTGGAGCTTAGGCACCAATTCAGCATATTGGTGATTCTTTTCTATTATTTTTTTTCAACTCTATCCCACTGCTTTTAAACAGTTTGTAGGGAAGGTGTTGAAATTATATTTAATTTTCTCCTTTCTTTTTGCCTTACTCTCTTCTTTTCTTTATTTCTTAATATGGTTCACTCTTCAAACCTTCTTTCTTTCAATTTCTTACATTATTACTTCCAAATGTTAGCTATTTCTTAGTTACTTTACTTCTCAAGATACCCCTTAACCTCTTATCTGTGGTATCATGGCTCGAGGGTTAGGACACGGGGGTTTACTGTAATTACTGATTTAAAATGAAGTTAGACTTATGACTACTTTCAATACTACATAATTACAAGGATCACCTCCATCTGTCCACTCATTTTGTACTTATCAGTTTGATACAACTTTCAACATCACCATTATTTGGTTACTTTATAATGAGATACATCAATAATCTTACATGTTACCTGAGAATTTATCTCTTACTTACTAGCAGGACTCTTAGTAATAACACCACACTACTTCAATAGCCCCAGGACTAAGAGCCTCCCTGCGTGTAATGGGCCCCTGTCACATCAACAGAACATATTATATAAATGGGTCAATACATCTGATATTATATTCAGATTCACCACCCTGTAACTTTCTACTGGCTATGAGGTGACATGTTCAATGCACGTGATAAGGTGTGCCCACGGGAAGCTGCGTCATACTATGCTGAGTAAAGGCATAAGTAGCCGGCTCTCTGGTCACCTGAAGCGAGCAGCAGTTTGATATCCTTGACTAGAGGAAGACGTTATTTGAGAGCCGCAGTGGATGGCTCCGTCTTCCCTCGAGGGGGAACGACGTACCCATACCGTTCTCCCTCGATGGGTCACTACTCATCAGTTACTCACAGCAGCTTATATCGTAAGGACGTGATCTAACGATTATATTACATAAACGCCGTCCCTTTCTCATTCACTCATATATAGTAGAACTTATGGTCGATCTACACTCAGGAATTATAGATACAATCCTTTTATGATAAAACAAGGAACTACAGTTGGGTTTCGTTACTTAAACCCAAATAATAAATATATGTGAAAGGCCTGGTTAATTGGACAATCCAGCCAATTCATGCGCTACTTCGTTACATTTGCCGAGAAGTAAAGTAGCGACCCTCATACACATGTTTACTCCATACACCCAAACAACTGAGAAGATTACATACATGGATATTCAGATGAATAACACACTGTGAGAGGTTTGAATAATAAACCAGGTTCCTTGCAGACTTTACTACTCCAGTGTCAGATGGTGACTGGCAACCGGGCGCTGCCACAGACAAGCTCTCACCTCAACACATGGGAAAACATATCTTACGATGGTACTCCATTTCACAATCTCACATCTCCCCCCCCCCCCAAGTTAAAAGGAAATGACAATGCACATTTGAACTAACAAAAGGAAAACAATGCATTCATAAAAAACAATAATGCAAGAAAAAACCAGTCAAACAAAGAGACACACAGGAGAAACAGAAAAAACAAACAAAACAATAAAACAAAACTCTAAACTAATTTTACACCTCATACACTACACCACGTAGTCAGCCAACCAACCAACCCAGGGGCCTGTGGCCTCTCCCGGGCCTGGCCACGCCCGACTGGGTAGGGGCCGGGGGTGCGAGCGAGGGCGCGGGTACGGAGGGCACCACAGAAGGGGGTCAGGAGGCATAGCTTGATGCACCACCGGAGTGGTAGGCACAGGTGTGGCGCCGCTTCGCAGGTGGCATCTGTTGCGGATGGACACCCTGCCACTGCCAATCAACCTGACGGCATACTGCCTGTGAGGGCGGGCTTCCACCACTACGCCTGTCCTGTCCCAGAGCTTGGTAGCTGTGTCCTGCACACGCTCCTGCGTGCCCACAGAAGGACCCCGTCCTGGGTTTCGGCCAAGCGCACCTCCCTCATACAAAGTGCTGGTCCACCTTATAGTGCTGTCTTGCCACGGGAACTCCGTCACAGGGCTGGCGGCCGGTGGCAAGTTGGGCAGGCGACTTGTTCACCCCCCGCAGAGGCGTTTTCAGGTACTGGAGAAGGGCCTGGGATGTCATATCGCAGTCCAGGCTACCCCCGGACCCAGTGTTATCCCTGAGGAGCCTCTTGGCGGCCTTGACCCCAGCCTCTGCCCTGCCATTGGACTGGGGGAAGTGGGCCGACGAGAGGCGCACCTCGGCCCCCCATGACTTGAAGAAGTCTGTCATCTCAAGACTGGCAAGGTTGGTACCTCCATCCGTGGAGATTTGCTCAGGTGCCCCCCACCTCGTGAAGTAACCCCGCAGACGGGAGATGATTTTTCCAGAGGTGACCTCGTTGGGGAAGTGGGCGATCTCCAACCAACCTGTGAGTCGGTCAGCATATGCTAGGTACGTGTGGCCCTGCAGGTGGAACAAATCGGCCACCACTTGTTGAAAGGGATAGTCTGGCGCTGGGATCAAGACCAACGACTCAGGAGGCTGGGAAGGGGCGTGGGTCTCGCAAGCAGCACACCGGGACCGATGATACTGCAGGTCACCCTCCATGCCAGGCCAATAGACAGACTGCCGGGCCCGCCTGAGCATTGAGTCGAGGCTCTGGTGCCCCACGTGCAGGTTAACGGCGACCCGGTGGCGGAGGGAGTCGGGGATGACAAGGCGCACGCAGCCCTGGTCAAAGGTGTAGGTGACCAAACCCCTGACCACAGCCAACCTGTCCCTCACCGAGAAGTACGGGCACAGACAGGCCACCTCCTGTGACTTGTGGGGGCGCCAGTCGCCCGCCAGCACCCTCGTCACTAAAATCTGGTATACTGGTCGTCTGCGGCCACTTTGCACACTGTGTCTTCGTCCATAGTGATGCACCCATCCTGATCCAGTGCTGCGATTGTGACTGCACACACTGCAGCGCACAGGTCCTCCTCTTGGTCCATGTCCTCCGCGTTGGGTGCCGCCTTGAGGGAGGGGAAGTGGGATAGGGCGTCAGCTGCACAGTTCCGCTTCCCTGGCAAGTACTTGACCGTGAACCGGTACTGCAGGGTCTTCTCCTTGAGCCTGAACAGGCGCGGATTCGCCACACCCGTGAGGGCTCTGTCCCCTAGCAAGCCAACTAAGGGGCGGTGGTCCGTCACCAGAATGAGGTTCGGGCAGCCAAGGAGGAACAGCCTGGCCTTGCGCAGGCACCATACCACAGCCAGGGCCTCCCCTTCTACTGCAGCGTAGCCGGCCGAGGCCGTGCTCAGATGTCGGCTACCGCACAGAGCAGACCGCCACCCTCCCCTGCAGCAGAAGGGTGTCTCTAGCGAGGCACAGGCACAGTATTGTTGCAGGACGACGAAGCCGATGCCCTCCCTGCTCCAATCCGTGACAGCTGACGTAGGCCTGGATTTGTCATAATACACCAGGCCGTCCCTGGCCAACTGACAGATGGTGTCCTGGGCCTGGCAAAACTTGAGCCGCAGCTGGTCGTCCCAATACACCCGCTTGTCCTCTGGCTTCTTGAGGAGCTCACGGAAGGGCTCCATCACAGGTGCAGTGGCAAGGAAGGGAGCCAACTGGTTAACCAGGCCATGCCAGGACCTGATGTCAGTGCTTGATGGCTGATCTGGCATGGGGAAGTCCTTGATGGCTGACAGACCAGTGGGCTGGTAGAGGTCCCACCCCAGGAGGAAACCCTCAAACTAGGCTTCTCTCCTGCAGAACAAGAACTTTTCTGATTTCAGTGTGATACCTGTGTGAGCGCAGATCTCCAGAAAATCGTAGGTGTGCCAGAATGCCCCCTTCACACTGGAGTCATAGAGGAGAGTGCCATCCACGCACTTCTACTTGCGGGGCACATCCAGAATAGCGTCATCAAACCTCTTGGTGTAGGCATCTGACGCTGAACAATGTCCCATTGGCGTCCTGCAGTATCGAAAACGGCCCCACGGCGCGATGAATGTGGTCAGGCGTCTACTCTCCTCCTCCAACTCCACCTGATGAAATCCCCAGAAGGCGTCGGCGATGGTTTTGAACGAGTGCGCTGGCACCCCAGACACCATATCGAATGGTGCAGGTGTGTGGTGCGTCTCCCTCAGACAGCTTGCATTGAGGCGTTGGAAGTCTACAGTGCGCCTAGGCTGACCGTTTTTCTTGGCCACCACGACCATCCTGGCGCACCACTCCGTAGCCTCACCAGCAGGCACTGGCTGGATGACGCCTCTCCTGACGTCCTACTCCAACTGGGCCTTCACCTCTGTTTCCCAGTGTTCCGGAACGGGAGCAGGTGTGTGACAGGCGTAGGGGGTCGTGCCGGGCGTCAGGTGGATACGGTGAGGGGGACCAATCATGACTGGCAGTGGGGACCTGCTGGTGTTGAATGCGGTTGATGAAAAGTGCGTGAACAGCCATGCCTCCAACCTGGCCACATTCTCCTCCAAAGGAGGCAAGGGTATCTCAACTGGCCTAGGAGGGACACGACTGCTCTCAGATAAAGGGTTCGGAGGTAGGTCGTCGGCAGTGTGCCGCTCCCCTCCATCGCCCACGGCAGCCACAGCATGTCTATGGAGCGGGAAGTCGACAGGCACCAAGTTGAGGCACTTGCAGGCCTCCAATGACAGGTAGAGGGCCTTGGCTGTCTGCACGAAGTAGACCTCCTGGACGGTGGACCCCTCGCCCACACTGAGGCGGCAGGGGGCGGACCCCAGACACTTGAGCTGTTTGTTCGCCATGTCCCTCAGGCCATTACGGGCCCGAAGTTGCCCCGGACACAAACCGATGCCCCGGAGCAGGGATGCCCCTGCCACACACACCATAGCACCCGTGTCAGCCACAGCCAGCACAGGGGTGGCTGGGGAATTGCCCCCAGCCTGGGTCACGAACACTTGTAACCTGGGGTGGCGGGATAGCTGGGCTGTTGCCACTGTGACAGCACCTGACACATCCACAGAAGCACTTAGGGCTGACTTATTCCTACAACACCTTTTGAAGTGACCAACCTTAGAGCAATTGCGACATGTGGCCCCACTTGCAGGGCAGTTGCTTTTACCAGAGGCATGTGACATGCCGCAGTTACCACAGTGCGCGCAACTGGGGTGTCCAGGTCGGGCAGCAGCTACCTCAGTCTCAACAGTGACGTCATCACCAACCGCCGCTGCCTCCGCGGCTGTTTGCAACACTGCCTGGCCAGACGTACGACACAATACACCAGCATCTCTCACTGCTGCCTCAAATAACATACACTTATTTCTAAGCACTTCAACACTATTATAACTAGAGTACCCCTGGAAAATTTCCCTTTTCAACACTGCGTTACTCAGGCCCACCATAACTTTATGTAATAGCATGTACTCAGAGAGGTCGTTATCACAGGTGGGTCATTTAAATTCACACTCCACTGCCTCTGCGAAGCATCGTTGAAAATACCTTTTCATGGGCTCCTCTTCACCTCGTTTGCTGTTGAAAAACTCGTTCCATTTCACAGCTTGGATTGACGATTGAAGAACCACTCCACTGATGGCGTCCAGGGCTTCCTTGGACAAGAGCTGCTCCCACTGACCGCTGGGATATCTCGAGTCAATCACCCTTTGGAGTGCAGGGACGCAGTTCAGGCGAATGTGGAGTGTGGCCACCAGTTGTGACCATCCGTTCAACAGCACCCATAACTCCATGGACCGCCTCCATGTCCTAAACTCCGCTGCTGGCATTTCTGCCTCGCACTTCTCTGGAGAGACCGCTGCTGAGGGCTTCATGACCGGCATAGGAGCATGACCGTGGCCGCCAGTAGCTAGAGACGCCATCTGAGCCATCACTGCACTCATGGTCTGCTGCTGGGTGCGCCTGGTGTTCCCCGCCGGTGTAGAAATGCCCTGGCGTCCCCTTGAGGGCGTCGAGAATCGTGGACGTATGGGGGCCATGTTGGCGTTCTTGTCAGGGCTGTTATGGCGTCCTCGTCAGGGCTGTTATGGCGTGGTGGGCCCTGGCATCCTACTCACTGTGCCATGTGAGAGGTTTGAATAATAGACCAGGCTCTTTGCAGACTTTTCTACTCCAGTGTCAGATGGTGACTGGCAACTGGGCGCTGCCACAGACAAGCTCCCATCTCAACACATGGGAAAACATATCGTACGATGGTACTCCATTTCACAATCTCACACACACCCAATAAGTAACTCTACTTATCACTGTGTACTCATAACAATGCATATGAGCTGGTCGTGTTTATTCCTCTCGGAAGTTCAACATGGACAGCAAACACATTCTGGTTACCTCCTCTGAGCGGCTGGCTGTACGAAAGACCTCAGTTCACCACACCACTATATTACACAACACTATCAGATCTTATTAGCCTTCATCCATCTCCATACTGGTGTTGGACGTCGCCCTGGCATCAACGACCACCCGTGGTTTACTCAGACACCTGTTCACGGATTAGTCGGGCTTGAGAGTGAGTACAAGAGGCACGAAAGTCATAAAATACATCTTGTAAGCTAATGGCGTAGGAACACTTCACTAATGACATCAAAGTTACGTTACTGGATCACTTACATATTCAAACAAAGCACAACTAAGTCAAATTCACCTAATATGACGGGGTGGGACACGAAGTACTGGACATACCTGTTATACAAAGGAGTCAGGGCGTGAGAGCGAGTACTCCCGCTTCTCCCAGCCCCTCGCAAACCCTGAGTTACTAAGTTGGGACTTTCATAGATATACTCATCAGACTCCTTTACTGGAAACTTGACTTGTGAAAATCAGGCTACGAGCTTATATTAATTTCCTAAGATCAACTTTTTAAACTAATCAGTGTCTGAGCTTTCAAAGGCAAGAAATACACTGATGTCAAGTACTCAGAATGGCAGTGCACTGTGGGCAGAGCTAAACAAGAAGATGATTTTGTTCATGGAAGAAGACTATTTACTTTCCATTACACAAGACTGACAACAAATCATAAAGATATGACTTCAGTTTTGAATTGCAATCCCGTAAGTTCACGATAACCAGACTGATTTACAGCATATGATGCCTTCAACATATACTCAATACAACTTGAATGCATTATCTTCCTGTAGGTATATCTGACTTAATGTAAACCATATGCATCTACTCTCAATTTCAAATCTCTGAACACCATATGAGGTATTAAGAAATATCAGAGTTTTTGAGGTACATGAGAGAAAATGGTCAGGCGTACTAAAGCAGTGAGAAAATGGGCATCTCTTCTGGGAGACCCAACAGTTTCACACATGTTTTGTGGACGGTGGAGCATAATATGAATAATTAAGTGTTGAACTGACTAGCCATGCTATTGTGACCATGACAAACATATCTTTCAGCGAGCAGTTTATTTATTTCTCCCACATATCCTTCTCGCAACTGTGCGTCCTTAGACAATCTCCTTTTAACCCTTTCCGTCGACGCTCTGCCATGGCCTTGTTGTTTGGAAGTTCCGTGTTATCGTCACGGACGGTATGGGAAATTGGTAATGACAATTAGTTTTGATGCTAGTCTCTGACCATAGCCTCAACACTCATTTGTCCTCACGTGAATAAGCTGCTGACTGTAGGGTTCCCGCATCCCCATTGTCAAGCTACCAAAAAAGTTTAACTTGTCTTTCCAGACGGCTTTTAGGACTCATGGCAGTTTTGATCATCAGGCATCCCAACATGCAGATCCCTTTTCGTCTTGGTGCCAAATCGGTCCATTCACTGTCCAACCCAGTCACGTTCTTACTGCGAATGAGATTCGTCCCCTCCTGCTCTGACCTCCAAAGGTACCAAGGCCTGTGGCACATCTTGTCCTATCAGAAGTTCTATGCCGTTGCTCCGTGGTTCTGGGCACTCCACACCTCGCAGATGGACCTTGAAATATCATTTGTTGTCACCACGGAGTTGTGCAGCGACGTGAGGAAATTTTGTATAATGAATACTCTCGGCATCAGTATGGCCCTGCCTCATTTTAGGCCTTCGGCCACCACCTCTAGATCTACTTACGCTGACTTGTATTTCGTTTCTTGTACAAGTGTACTTATGGCTATTAGGGTGGGTGTCCCTTTCACCTTTAATTTCTACGTCAGATCTTTGGTGCAATATGACCTGTCGCTGCATGAGTCCAGATGAGCTAAAGTTCTGATGTGGTTTCGTTGGTGTAGGTCCTTGCCCCGACTCTTCCTACTCATTATGGGCAGCACAATCTTGATGCTTTTTCTCGACAGTCAGATGTCCCCTTTGTAGCTGTATGGGTTTCCATAGCCGTCTCTTATTCCTGTAGCATAGGCATGGCCTATTTGTCCAGCTTTGAATGAATCGTTGCCGACTTTCAGGGCCATGCCAGCATCAGAGGTGCCTGCCATTTACTCCAGGTTCATGTAATCTTGAAAGTCTCGTTTCACACCACCCTTGCTTGTGTTTGACATATTTGCAGTGAGTGCCTTCGTTCTTGATACAACAGTTTAGAATGCTTCTTTTGCACACATCCGTGCCACATCTGAAGTGTGACTAACACTAAGCGACAGTGTGGCCCATTTTCAGACACAAGAAACAACAACATAATCTTTTCACCCTTTCCTACTTCTCCTTTACTGACATGCTCCGGAACTTGTCGCACCCTGCTAATCCATGTGTTCTGAAGCACAGAGGGCACGAGATTTTTCCAGAGCTGGTTTCTCCCACATTGTTCTTTGCTTCACTGATAGTCATTAGGCCCACGGCTCATTTGCTTGATGATGATCCTTCTGGTCTTTTCTTGCTTCCTTCTTGGCTGTCCTCGCTTGATAGCAGAGCTATGTCGACCATTGTCACCGCTTTCTCCAAGTATAGCGCTAACCACTTCACCAGCCCCGTTCTATGTCCTGTCGATATCTGATAAATCCATACATCATCCACACAGCATTTCCTCAATTTGGGGGAAGCTTAACCACCAACATTCTGAAGATCTGTTGTGTTTCAAGTTCAGACATCAAGTTCAGTTTCTCCAGATGGCTTACTGCACCCCATAGCTGAAATGCCAGTTTCTGCAATCCTTC
The DNA here is from genome assembly GCF_018991925.1 of Homarus americanus. NCBI lineage: Eukaryota > Metazoa > Arthropoda > Malacostraca > Decapoda > Nephropidae > Homarus > Homarus americanus. The sequence continues at coordinate 133,038 of NW_024720342.1, forward strand.
GTTGTCGAAAGCCCTGACTGGTCGAGTATCTATGAGCCTCTTCACAAGGCTGGTCTGCATATTCATCCTTATCTCCAAACCTTGCCTCCAGGATTTTGATTGCCTTGTGGTAGGCTTGGTCTGGCCTCTAGATAGTCGCATCCCATGATTGCTTGATGCAGCTCTTCTCCTTCGCAAGCATCCATGAGCAGTTGGTACTTGTACTTCTCAGGCACAGCTGCATTTGCCATGTATCAAAGGAAGGTATGCATAATGGTCCAAAACTCTGCCCGACTCTGCCCTCTAAAATTAGGAAGTGTGGTTTTCATAGCCGTCTCTCATCGTGGTCACCAATTCTCTTATTTCTTCACTCATCCCTGGTTCTCCTTGTGGACGAACTTTTGTGATCTGAGGCGCTTCAGTTGCAAGTGTTGGGTGTAAAGATGAGGCCATTTGGTCAATACTGATCGATGCCCGTTGTTGGGTTTCTTCTCTTACTATTGGCTTCTCATAATTGCTGGCTCCACTGCTCGTCAATAATCCAACTCCCTACTGGATTGGTCACTTGGGTCTCCTGATATTACAAGCTCATTTCCTGTTTCACAGCCCTCTGATTGTATCTCGGAGGACGGATCCATTGTCAGTAGGTCAGATTTTTGGCTTCCATTGACCTCAAACTCTCCTTCTATTTCGTCGATATACCCAATCTCCGATATCTTGCTTCGTCAAATGATTTGGGTTGTGTTTGTTCTGGTACACGGTAGCGCCTCATTTGCCGTTGCCAATCTGAGTCTGTTTTTCGGGCACGTGTGTTCGATTGTTGGGCACGTACGTGTGCCTCCAATACGCTGACAAATACGTCTAAGCTTGGGTTCAGCTGATGGGCATGTGCGTGTGCCTCGTCTCTCACTCATTTATCATAGCACGTGCATGTGCCTTGTCTTTCACTCATTTATCGGGGCACGTGTGTCTGCCTCGTCTTATTTCTGTCTGTACACCATCGACCTGGCAATCATTTTGTTCACTCTATGACACTCGCACCTGATATATTACAAATTTTACTATGATATTCGTGTCATTTATACTAAGCAATATCACTTCATCCTAGCATAATTATTTATTGTGTTATGCACTTACATCAGACAACAGTAATGACATTTGTTTTCCATTCACATAGGCACTACACCATTTCAGAACCAGTTTCCTCTCCGACTATGAGACCAGTTTCCCATCTGACTATGAGACCGAGGTATGAGGCAAGTGTATATGCCTGGTAGCGTGACTCTCTTCTCTGCGGCCTTCTGTGTTCCTCTTCTCCCGGGGTGTGGACGATGAATTGTATTAAGGACTACTGCTGATGGTGTTGTGATGGTAGTGGACAACAGCGTTAATCCCTGGTTCCTTGTAGTTGGCCATCGCAACCTACACTTGCTACCTAAGCTGCCATTTCTATCAGGTGTTTGTGTTGTTGTACTGTATATAATCTGTGTATTTAATGTATAATGTAAGAATAATTGCCTAATATTCTGGTGTGTTTTGACGAATGCTTAATTGTTACTTTTTTTTTTGATAATTGCATATTTTGTTTTACTTGTGTATTTAATTTACCCAATTAAATAACTAAATCAATACTTAATATAAATGTTATTAAATTACTTAGTTTATATGATAATCTTCTTATTCCTTTCACAACTTAAATTTGTCTGTCACGAACAGTGATTCTTGTGTGTGTGCTCCTTACTTGCTGCATCCACGTATTTCAATCCCGAGATTATTCACTCTGAATATTTTTTACTTGTCAACTTTGCCTTCTCTGAATGTTGTGGGTAGCAGGGAGGGACATCACAATAGGAATAATTAAATGTTGAAATTACTACCAGTGCAATTGTGACCATGACACAGGAATGGACACTCGACTGAGTCGTGCCATCTGGGATGTTTATTGTTTATGCACATTAATTAGGTCATCCCTTGCCCGTCTGTAGTATAAGCCAGGCAGTTGCAGGCACTCTTATCTGTCTGGCTAACTAAGGTGTTGAAGTGCAGACACCAGTCTAGTGGCCCTCCTATAGACATTTTTAATGAACTGACAGTGCCTAGCATATCCAAGGGACAGTACTCCAGCCGGGGAAGCACCTTATTCTTAAAGATCGTTACGAGGGACGGACCATCTAAATATCTGAACGACCTTCTTATAAGACCTTCTAGTTTAGTTGCTAGTTTCACCTTCTCATAATAGCCCGAGAAGTTCAGTTCATTTTCAACTTACACATCCAAGTCCTATTCAAATTCGGTCTCTATTAATGCAGTTTTTTCGTCCCGTTGGGGCATATATTATTATACGCCGCCTTACCATTGGTATGACCCAGGTGTAGCCTCTTACACTTTGTGACATTGAATCTCAGCAGCCCTTTCTTTGACCACTCTTGAAGCTCACAGGGATCTTTCTGCAGCTCTTCACATTCTGTTTGGTTCTTATTTCCCTGAATAACTTGGTATCGTCTATAAAAATTTGTATGGAGGAGTGTATTGATTCCGGTATGCCATTTATGATACAAACAAACAGCAACGGGCCCAATACACTGCCCTGTGGTACCCCACTTGTCACGGGTACACCTGACGATTTCGTATACTTAATCACTACACAGTGCTTGCAGTCATGCAGAAAGTCTCCTATCCACGCTAGGACACATCGCCGAATCCCGTACGCTTACAGTTTAATTCGCAGCCTTTCATGGGGTACACTGTCGAAGCCCTTGGTAAAATCAACTGTAGGTATATATTCTCGATATTGCCACCCTGTTCCAGAATTTGGCTCCAAACATCCAGTACCTTGAGTAATTGTGCTAAATAGGAACTTCCCGGCATAAAACCGTGATGGGAATCCCTTACAATGTAAGGGGGCGGATTTCTTTAAAGTATTTTCTTATTAATTTATCCCAGTGCTGTTAACCATTTGTAAGAGGGCGAATTTCTTTCATTATTATTTTCTTTTTATTGGGGAATTTCTCTTTTTCTAGTTTGCTTTAATTTCTGTTCTGTCTTAGTTACCTTACTTCATATAGTTACTCCATAACCTCTGACCTGTGGTAGCGTTGGCTCGAGGGTTAGGACACGTGGTTTACTGTAATTCTGGTACCAAGTTGTGGGAAAGCATGAAGGTAAATACTGCAGGAAAATGATATCCCTAATATACAATAAAAATGGTTTATTAGAGTGAAGCTAGATTTATGAATACTTTCAGTAACACTCAACTACAGCATCAACTCCCTGGCTTTGCTCATCTTGTACATTTACAAGAACACACAACATTATACTCTTACATATAGCTCCCTTGAGCATCATCAACACAAGTGGTAATGATGTAGTTCACAGCACCAACATTAATCCTTTCACAGCACCAGGATTAGTAACTTCTGCACGCTACTGTGATACATTTGCCAAGAAGCAAATTGGTGGTCAACACTCATGTAACTAAGAAGGTGACAGACATATATACTCGGAGGAATTACGCAGCCAAATTATAGCCCTACTGAGTGGTGGACTCATCCAAACAATGATGGGGGCTGGCTGTGTTTGTTCGGCCTGTGAGATCATCAGGCTGGGCAGTGAATGCGTCTGGTGAGTGTTTGATTAGTTGACTGGGATTCCAGAGCAGGTGGCTTAACCCACTACGCCCGTGATTACGAAGTTACCCGAGTTTACAAGGCCCTTGGCCTACAGGAATCTGTGGGCGGAGTGGATTCAGATACTTGACTAAGTTATTGACATGAATGTCAATGTTTTCAACGCTGAGGGCGCAAGAACCCTTCACTTAAAACACATCAAAGTTACGTTGCTGGATCACTGGCATATTCAAACAACTAAATAAATCAAAATTACTTAATGTGGCGAGGTAGAACACAGAATACTGGACATTACCTGTGGACGGAGTGGATTCAGACGCTAGACTAAGGTAGGGGAGAGTTCGCGGCCTGTACCCTCTCGCATCTCACAAACGATTCCACGTACACAGCTAATATCTACAAACTCTGGTTACTCTGCACCTTGACGTGTGAAAATCAGACTACGAACGTCTTTTAATTTCTTAAACTCCCTACTTCTATTTGATGGGTAACTCACAACTTATATACCTAAAGATATATGACGCTTAAAACATATACACAATACACCTTGAATGATTGATCTCACTGTAGGTATATCCGACTACTGACTAATCCTACACCTTATCTTTTAAATTTATATTTCCCTGTAGAGAGGTTGGTTTCAGGATGTTATAAAGAACGAACGGCACCTAAGCTAGGGAAAACACGTCTCTCTCTGGGGTAACACACCAGTTTCACGCATGTTTTGTAGGCATGGAGCATGATATTAATTATTAGGTGTTAAACAGGCTAGCTATGCTATTGTGACCATGACAACAAGGCCGTTTCGTAGTAGATATTCTTATAATGCTCTCTAGTACTTTATTTACTGTGCTGGTCAGGCTCACTGGTCTATAATTATTCGTGGAGTGATAATCCCTCGAACTCCTCTCATCATTTCTTAAGGGCATCGATTCATGTATCTTATTATCTATCTCGTTTTCTATCTATTTTTTCCCCGGTGTCATCGTTCAAGAAGTCCAATTTATCGTGAAGGTAATTAATATCAGCCCCGACAGTAAGCGTGATCTGGGCTTATTTGTGGCCTCTTGTTCATATCTTGTTGAGGCGTTCGACTTGCAGGTGCTTTACACTTTACAAAATTTACATAGTTGGCTCAAGATCCTCGGTCAGCCAGCAGACCAGCAGTTAATCGTCCACCATTAAGGTGCCTCTGTGACACAACACACAACCAAACACGGCAGGTTTGCTCCAGGTGCTCCGGTTTCCTCCTATAGTATCACTGGACTATATATTAATGTCGAAACAAAAGGTCCAGTAAGCTGAGAAGTGATGAAAAATATGAATATATAAGTAAATAAATTAATTAAAACACTGCTACTTGAATGTCTTAAAATATATAAGTTTATCCATAAATTTCATTCTCTGTGTTAGCGTATTTAGTCGTTTTCTCTTCTATGATATATTTCACTTGGTAACTACTGTAAAAGACGCTTATATCATAAACAGTTTGTTTCGTTCGTTTCCAGAAGCGTTACTTCCGCTAAAATAAAATAGAAAATATATATCATGTGAAGAAAATAGAAAGAAATCATGGAGTAATTTTTGGTATATTTTCCATTCATTGACGTCTGGCTATATACAGGACCGTCCGGCACCTAACTCAAAAAGGCTATATACAGGACCGTCCGGCACCTAACTCAAAAAGGCTATATACAGGACCGTCCGGCACCTAACTCAAAAAGGCTATATACAGGACCGTCCGGCACCTAACTCAAAAAGGCTATATACAGGACCGTCCGGCACCTAACTCAAAAAGGCTATATACAGGACCGTCTGGCACCTAACTCAAAAGGCTATATACAGGACCGTCGGCACCTAACTCAAAAGGCTATATACAGGACCGTCTGGCACCTAACTCAAAAAGGCTATATACAGGACCGTCCGGCACATAACTCAAAAAGGCTATATACAGGACCGTCCGGCACATAACTCAAAAAGGCTATATACAGGACTGTCCGGCACATAACTCAAAAAGGCTATATACAGGACCGTCCGGCACCTAACTCAAAAAGGCTATATACAGGACTGTCCGGCACATAACTCAAAAAGGCTATATACAGGACTGTCCGGCACATAACTCAAAAAGGCTATATACAGGACCGTCCGGCACATAACTCAAAAAGGCAGCTAATATTTGAATCTTGACTGTTGCTAGTTTGGCGGAATATTTTGGTCTCACTTTCCTCAATATTTGATGCTTAATGCAATGGATATAGTGTTTTTTTTGTGGAAACGCTAATAATTTTTTTTCCTTACTACGACAGTTTTCCATTGAAAAGCAACAAATATTGAGGAAGCTGAAACCGAAATTGTGGAAATGATTAATACATGGAAGTGATTTTTGTTTGAAAGTCAGTTTTTGTCAGCGGGGAAAGTTATCGACTCATTACACAGGAGAACAAACACCAAAACCACTGAACCTCATCATAACTAACGAGGAGGGTATGGTGGCCAAGCTGGAACACCTAGCTCCCGTTGGCACCAGTCACTACGTAACTGTTACTTGGTTCATGACAAAACCAGACCAAGGTTCAAATACTACAAGGGTAATTACGACGGGATGAGGGAGGAGATGAGAGGTATGCATTGGCCTGACTCACTAAGGTATTAGAACGCAGACATTATGCTGAATATTATAGCCAGTAGAGTGATCCATTTGATCGATAAATATATACCCAAGACCAAACCCATTGCATCCAGGAATACAAGGAGACCGTTACACATGAATCAGAAATTCAGAAATTCGAGACGTGGGCTAAGACAAATAATGAGCAGAAAACAGGAGGATATATGCTAGGTCCAGGAACCAAGCAAAGGCAGAGTGTAAAAGGGTTGAAAAAGAATTCCAGATGTGGATTGCGGGCGAGGTCAAGTCAAACCCAAAGACGTTTTACCACAACGCAAAGTCAAAATTAAAAACGCGAGTAGATGTATCGGACCCGGGGCTTGAAGATGGTAGTTACACAGATTCTGACCAGGACAAGCGGAGGCGTTGTTCAGATTCTTTCCCTTGGTGTTTGAGGACAGACGGTTTGACACAGTGTTGACTCACATTGTGTTCTCAGAAGAGAATATAAGAAATAAGCTGTCAAAGCTAAAGGTGCATCCCAGAGTGTCAAGAGAGTTGTGCAACGAGCATGTTAAGCCCTTGAAGATCCTGTTCTGTAAATGCCGAGATGAGGAAAAGGTTCCCCAGTGATTGAAAAATGGCTTATGTAAGTCCTATATTCAAGAAGGGCGATCGTCACTCCACAAATGATTATAGACCAGTGAGCCTGACCAACATGGTGTATAAAGTACTTGAGAGCATTATAAGAGATGCAATGATGGAATATCTACTAGGAAACAACCTTGTAAAGGATTGCCAACACGGTTTTATGCCGGGAAGCTCCTGCTTAACACAGTTACTCAAGGTACTGGATGTTTGGACCCAAATTCTGAAACAGGGTGGCAATATCGACAATATATACTTAGATTCTGCCAAGGCTTTCGACAGCGTATCCCAAGAAAGGCTGAGAATTAAACTGGAAGGGTACGGAATTCGGGAAATGTCCTAGCGTGGATCGGACTCTTTCTGTGTGATCGCAAGCACTATGTGGTGATTAATGGTACGAAATCGTCAGGTGTACCCGTGACAAGCGGGGTACCACAGGGCAGTGTATTGGGCCCGTTGTTGTTTTTGTTTCATAAATGACATGCCGGAATCTATACACTCCTCCATACAAATTTTTGTAGACGTTGCCAATTTATTCAGGGAAATTAAGAATCGAACAGATTGCGAAGAGCTGCAGAAAGATTTCTGTGAACTTCAAGAGTGGTCGAAGAAATAGCTGGGTATGTATATTGACAATGAACTGCAGTTCTGGGGCCATTGTGAGAAGAAGGTGAATCAAGCAAACTAAACTAGTAGGTCTTATAAGAAAAAGTGCTTCCCCGTCTGGAGTACTGTCAATCCGGGTGGTCCCCGAGATATGCCAGGAACTGTCAATTGAATGAAAGTGTCCAAAGGAGGGCCACCAGACTGATGCCTGCACTTCGACATCTCAGTTATCCAGAGAGATTAGAGTGTCTGCAACTGCCTAGCTTTTACTAAAGGCGAGCATAAAGTGACTAATTGAAGTGTATAAACATTTCAGAGGGCACTACTCAGTCGAGTGTCTATGCCTGGAGATGGCGGACGCCCGTCCCACAAGGGGTCACAGCTCAAGGTTGAAGGAGCCACAAATCCAGAAACTGTGAGGGCAAAGTTTTTCGGGGTGAGAATTGTGAATTCTTGGATCAACCTGCCAGAAAGTGTTGTGGTGGCACCGAGTGTGAGCTGTTTAGAACAGAAGTGACCAACACTGGTGCAAGTTCCGATACATTCAGGATGCAGTACTTCCAACAGTGCGTATCAGAGACGTGACCGATCGCCTAAGTGGCTAACGAGCCGATCAGTGGCGAAGATGATAAAAGTAAAATTAAAGTAAGGTCCCAGCCCCTCTGAATGGTTAGGTTAGGTTAGATTAGAAATTGGGGAACGCTTCCAGGTAAGAATTGGTGACAATTTCTGTTTGAGTTTCCTTTATATTTGTTGGTCTTCAATGAAAAAGGGTCGTAGTAACGCAAAAGAACACTATATCCATTGCATTAAGCTTCAAATAGTGAGCATGTACTGGCTTTGTTACACACTGTTGACAAGTACCGGGTATGTAAGGGCTCTGTTACACACTGTTGACAAGCACTGGGTATGTACGAGCTCTGTTGCACACCGTTGACAAGTACTGGGAATATACGGGCTCTGTTACTCAATATTGACAAGTACTGGGTATGTGCACTCTCTATTACACACTGTTGGCATGTACGGGCTCCATCACACACTGTTGACAAGCACTGGGTATGTACGGACTCTTTGAATGTGGACAACCTATACTTTGCTTGGTATCGTATTAGTGTATTTTAACATTGATAACCACTGTGTGTGTCAGGAGCCTTCTGGATACTGGCACAAATGAACGTCCTGAAAGAAGAACCGCCCTTGTGGCCAAAGAGCTGGCTAGGTATAACATCGACATAGCAGACATTAGTGACTCCCGGCTCCCAGATGAGGATCAACTCACAGAACGGGGGTCTGGCTATACCTTCATCTAGAACGGTAAGCCTGTTGCGTAGAGAAACCGCATTCATGGAGTTGGCTTTGCCATCCGCCAATGCATCCTACTCAGGCTAACTGAAATGCCTATTGGGATCAACGAGTGCCTCATGACGCTCCGAGTCCCACTGAATCACTCACGCCATGCCTTTTGTATCAGTGCATACTACGCTACACTGAATGTAGAGGATAATATTAAGGAAGACTTTTACGCCGACCTCTACAAAGTGCTAACCTCTATCCTCAGAGAAGATAAGGCTATGCTCCAAGGTGACTTCAGTGCCAGAGTTGGCAGAGATGCTGACATTTAGCAGGGAACCATAGGGAGAAATAGAATAGGAAATGTAATCCCAACGGCTTACTCCTCCTTCAGCAAGTGTGCTGCACACAACCTCACCATCACCAACACCTTGTTTAGGCAGGCCGACAAGTTCAGTGGTTCGTGGCAGCACCCACGATCCAAACACTGTCATCTCATTGACTACATCATTGTCAGAGAAAGAGATCGCCGAGATGTTCTCATCACCAGAGCCATGCGTGGCTCAGACCTCTGCGACACTGATCATCGGCTCGTCAGGGCCAAGCTGTCATTTCACATCACCCCATAAGGGCGAATGCCACCTGCCTCCAGAAGAGGTTTTAACACTAAGCATCTGGAGGATCCAGCGATAGCACATGTTTTCAGAGAGCAGCTCGAACATGAGATGATAAAAAACCCGACAACAAACACCCAAAATCCCAGTGCCAAATGGGATACTCTCGACACTGTCATGACAAAAACTTGCAGAGAGACCCTCGGCCAGTTCGAAAGAATACACCAGGACTAGTTTGATGAAAACGACGCGGAAATTAATCCACTTGTTGGTGATAAATGTTTTGCTTTAACTGACTGGAAGAACAACCCTCAATCTCGGACCAAAGCTGATACCTTCTGCAAGAAGAAAACGGCGGCCCAGCAGAATTTCTCAATCTAAAGAACGACTGGTTTAAAAATACAGCATGTGAAACACAAGAACTTGCAGATCAGCACAAAATGTGCGAATTTTTCAATTCTATGAAAACATATTTTGGGCCAATCACTTGTGGCGCAGCCCCCGTCCGCTCATACGACGGTACCTCCGTAATTAAAGAAGATGAAGGTCTCCTTCAGCGCTGGAAAGAGCACTACCATTCACTGCTCAACCGAAACAGTGATGTGAATATCCTGACTACCCAGCAGGTCCCTCAGCATCCAGAACTGACCCACCTCAGCTATCCTCCATCCCTCGATGAGGTAGCTACTGCCATAAAACAGGTGAAAAATAAAAAAGCCTCAGGGACTCATTGAATCCCAGCCAAGGTTTATGAAGCAGGAGGACCTCTGCTTACCAGCCGTCTCCACTCTCTCTTGGAGAATATATAGGAAAAGGAGGAAATCCCCCAAGCTCTTAAAGACGACTCCATTATCAATTTTTCAAAGAACAAGGGGGACCGGACAGACTGTGGCAACTACCGTGGGATCTCGCTGCTGTCTGTAGCTGACAAGATTATCGCCCAAGTCCTCCTAAACAAACTCTTCCTGAGGCAGAAAACTTCCTCCCAGAATCTCAATGTGGCTTTAGACCAACACGTCGCACCACTGACATGATCTTTGCTGCTCGTCAGATATAGGAAAGGTACAGAGAACCGGGTCGTGACCTGTCCATGGCTTTCATTGACCTAACCAAGGCCTTGAACTCAGTCAACAGCGAGGCCCTCTTGTTGGACCATCAGCTGTTTTAGCTGCCCACCAAAATTCATCGACATTGTTAGGCAACTCCGCGATGGCATGAACGGCAGTGTCCTGCACAATGGCACCCAGTGTGAGTTCTTCCCCATCCAAACGGGGGTTAAACAAGGGTGTGTTCTGGCACCAACTCTCTTATCCAATTTTTTGGCTGCCTTCCTTACTCTTGCCAGTGCCAATTTAGCCAGCGGGGTGGACATCGAGTACCAGATGAAGGTTCTTTTCAAAATAAGACGACTTCAGGCAGGAACTAAGATGCCGGCAGCTTCCATTACTGTACTTCAGTATGCAGACGACCTCACCCTTGTCGCTCACACTGAATGCGACCTACAGGAGATCCTGAACACCTACGCAGATGCGTATGCACAGTTCTGCCATGAGGTGAATGTACGTAAGACTCAGATTCTCATTCAGCCTGCCCCTGGCTCAGACACACCTCCACCATCCATTCAGCTTAACAGTACTACTTTTTCTAATGTTACCCACTTTTGGTATCTCGGCTCCCACCTGTCCACCACCGCGGACATCGATGAAGAGATTCAGCATCGGATCAGATGTGCATCTCAAGCCTTTAGCAGACCCCGAAACCGTGTCTTCAGCTGTAGGGAGCTGAAATTATCTTCAAAGTTACACGTATATCGAGCAGTGGTCCTCCCCACCCTGCTATATACTATAAGGCAGCAAGACATGAGTCATATACAGGAGGTACCTCGAGGCACTTGAAAACTTTCACCAACGTAGTCTACGTTCTGTTCTCCGATTTTTTTTTTTACAGGGATTAGCCCACCCGGGCACAGGTCACTGACCCACATCAGGGCCTGGAAAATATAATAATAATAATAATAATAATAATAATAATAATAATAATAATAATAATAATAATAATAATAATAATAATAATAATAATAATAATAATAATAATAATAATAATAATAATAATAATAATAATAATAATAATAATAATAATAATAATTAATAAAAATTAATAAAAATAATAAAAATTTAAATAAAATGTTAAAAATAATAATAATAACCATAAACAAATACAAAAACGAAAAAAATAAATCAAGAATGAGAAAAGTTATACATTATATATGTTGTGTTGTCAAAGTAAGAGAAACAATTGAGGCCCTGCAATTGTGTGTAAATGAGGCAGAAAATTAGATCAGCAACCTAGGACTTAGTCACAATTTTCGTGGTGCCATATGGCAGCAGGGTCTACCATTAGACAACACATTATGCTTCCAATATCTTCCCAGGTGGTAGTACCTTCCTGTTTGATAGCTACCTACTACCTACTACCTGGGAAGACAAGAGAACAAATGCCATTATTCTTGCTGACATCAACTGTAGGAGAATCAAAGCTACCATAAAATTCATGAACAACTATGCTGGACTGGCCATGTTACCCCCACGCACGATAGTAGACTGCTGAAGCTGCTACTTTACAATCACCTAACGAATGGTAAATGTAACGCTTACTGGCAACTGAAAAGGTATAAGGATAGTCTTAAGACAAACTTCCCGCTGTAGATGTAGTCCCTCACATTTGTAATACCTGTGAACGACCCTGTCTGACCCGTATAGACCTCAGAACTCACCAACGAAGGTAACATCCTTAATAACTTGATGATCGTCATACTCGATTCGGAGTGACAGCAAAGTAGTAGTAGTAGTAGTAGGCAGTTCTCCTGGTGGACGCTTCAAACGCAATCAACATACTTAACCGCAAGGCCGCACTGCACAACATCAAGATCAAGTGTCCAAGCTTTGCAATGTATGTTGAAAACTCCTATAGGATTCCATCAGACCTCTATATAGTAAACAACAAGGCTCTAAGAGATGATACCATCATACAGTCAACCGAGGGAACAACGCAGGGGGACCCTGTTGCAATGGCAATGTACGCAATAGGCCTATCCGTGCTCCAACACACAATAAAATTTCAAACAACTGAGGTCAAGCAAGTGCCGTATGCTGTTGACCTTACAAGAGCAGGAAAAGTGGAGGATCTAAAAAAGTGGTGGGACCTGGTAACATCACGAGGTCCCACAAATAGGGTACCACCCAAACGCCAGCAAGTCCTTCCTCATTGTGAAGCCAGAACATTATGAACGGGCAATGGAGGTGTTTGGTGGAAGTAAGGTCAAAATAACAAAGGATGGCCAAAGACACCTAGGCGCAGTAATCAGCATGACGGACTTAAGACTGAGTACGTACTGGGAAAGGTGAATGAGTGGGATAGGGAAATCCAAGCTCTATCTTAGGTTGCTAACACAGAGCCACATGCGGCTTTTGCGGCATTCAATCATGGAGTCAAGCATCGCTGGAACTACCTGATGCGCACTATCCCTGATATAGGACCCCTCCTCCACCCCCTGGAAGAAGCTATCAGCGTCAATTTCATTCCCAAATTAGTGAAACAACCTCACTTAACCCCAGCAGAAAGATCACTTCTTGCACTATCACCGAAACTGGGAGGAATGGGATTGACCGTTCAGAGGAGATTGCTGCCACCGAGCATCAAAACTCAGTTAAGTTCACGGCAGCCCTCACGGACCACATAATAGCTCAGAACGAAACAGGGGAGGCGGATACCAGTGAAGTAAACAAGATTCGAAGGTCCATTACGACAGAACGACAGCACGGCCAAAGTGATAAGTTGCAGCAACTGTTGCTGCAAGTACCGATAAGGGCAAATGGTTTCAATCTCAACAAACAATAATTCACAGATGCCAATGCTCTAAGGGGCGGCAGTACGGTAGGCCAGTAGAAGGTTTGCCCTCCCAATGCGTGTGTGGCTCTTCTTATGACGTCGATCACGCCATGGTGTGCAAGAAAGGGGGCTTCATATGCATGAGGCATGACGAAGTAAGGGATCTCACAGCAAATATGTTGAAGGAAAACTGCCGTGATGTCAGGGTAAAACCGACCCTCCTTTCATTGGATGGTGAGAATTTCCAACATAGGACTTCAAACACATCCAACGAAGCCCGTGTTGACGTCAGTGCTCGAGGATTCTGGACGCGGGCACAGCGAGCCTTCTTCGACATCAGGTTTCTTTTATCCCATGGCCGCATGTCACCGTAGCTTAGCTCTCGAAGCTGCACACAGTTGGAACGAGAACCACAAGATAAGGGCATACGGGGAGAGAATTCTGAACGTTGATCAAGGCAGCTTCACTCCTCTAGTCTTCACAACCTCTGGTAGGATGGGACCAAGTGCAAGATGCTTATACGCTAGACTCGCGGAGGTACTATCCAAACAGAATCAGCAGCCCAGAAGTTATGTCACAGCCTGGATGAGATGTCAACTCTCCTTCTCTCTCCTTAGGTTGCCCTTTGCTCTGCCTCAGGGGAACGAGAGCATCCGCCCCAAAGCCGACAACAGTTGCAGGTATTGACCATGAGGCAACAGTCACTGAATGCCGCATAGATCTGCGGCTCAACTAACTCAACACAGCTAGGGTAGCTACTTATGTATTAGGATATTTAATTTTAAGGTATTAAAATGGTGGCGAAGGTAGTAGTAGTTGTAGTGTGTGTTTGTTTGTGTGTATTTAATTAACAGAAATATATAAAAATAATAATTCATATTATTACCCGGGAACATATTGTCAAAGGATAATATCAGGGCGCCATATTAATAGCGTGTGTCCAGTGTGTGTTGGGTCATATTATTTGCCGTGATCTCTCTCTCCCTCCCTCCCTCAAAACATCCTCTTCACGCTCATTATTTTTCATATTAACATTCAACTCCCTTCTCCAGGCCAACACAGTGCTATACACAGATGTGCCGTAAGTGTGGTGATCTCGGATGGAAGTTGTATTGTGGGTCGTATGAGGTGGTGGTTTTTAATGCTCTTCCTGATCCACTAGGAAGCAATTGACACAGTTGGTTGGACTTCCGTGCTGACTAAGACCGGAGCGGCCGGAGATGACTGGTGGTAGTGTGTGGGGCGGTTGAAGTGTGTGGGGCGCTGGGGGTAGTGGTAGTGTGTGTGGTGGCGGTAGTGTGTGGGGCGGTGGTTGTGGTGGTAGTGTATGTGGTATGAGGTGTTGGTGGTAGTGTGTGAGGTGGTGGTAGTGTATGTGGCGGTGGTTGTGGTGGTAGTGTGTGAGGTGGTGGTTGTGGCGGTAGTGTATGTGGTGGTGGTTATGGTGGTAGTGTGTGAGGTGGTGGTTGTAGTGGTAGTGTGTAAGGTGGTGGTTGTGGTGGTAGTGTATGTGGTGGTGGTTGTGGTGGTAGTGTATGTGGTGTGAGGGGTTGGTGGTAGTGTGTGAGGTGGTCGTTGTGGTGTGTATGTGGTGGTGGTTGTGGTGGTAGTGTGTGAGATGGTGGTTGTGGTGGTAGTGTGTAAGGTGGTGGTTGTGGTGGTAGTGTATGTGGTGGTGGTTGTGGTGGAAGTGTATGTGGTGTGAGGTGTTGGTGGTAGTGTGTGAGGTGGTCGTTGCTTACCAGCTGTCTCCACTCTCTCCTGGAGAATATATGGGAAAAGGAGGAAATCCCCCAAGCTCTGAAAGACGCCTCCATCGTCAATATTTGTAAGAACAACTGAGACTGGTCGGACTGTGGCAACTACCGCGGGATCTTGCTGCTGTCCGTAGCTGGCAAGATTATCACCCGAGTCTTCCTAAACAGACTTCCTCCCAGAAACTCAATGTGGCGGGCAGCAAAGATCATGTCAGTGGTGCCACATGATCTTTGCTGCCCGCCAGATACAGGAAAAGTGATCTGTACATGGCCTTCATCGACCTTGATGGTTACAAGTGTTCCCTGAGGAATGCAGTGATGGGTAGGAAAACACCGTGTAACACTGAAGTCCGTTTATTATGGATGAGAGAAATACAAGTGGTGACTCGCGTGTGCCATGCACGGCTCACACAGTCAGACTGAGGCTGCCTTGCCATATGGCAGCCTCGGGGCAATGTTGCCACATAACGTGCAGTGTTGCCACGTGATGATATATATAAATGCTACTCGGCACAGTAGCTTATATACAGGGTTGCTACTCGGCACAGTAGCTTATATACAGGGTTGCTACTCGGCACAGTAGCTTATATACAGGGTTGCTACTCGGCACAGTAGCTTATATACATAACCTACAGACCTAACCAAGGCCTTTGACTCGGCCAACAGGGAAGGCCTCTGGCGGACCCTCTGCCGTTTTGGCTGCCCAACAAAATTCATCGCCATGATGAGGGAACTCCACGATGGCATGAACGGCAGTGTCCTGCACAATGGCTCCCAGTCTGAGTTCTTCCCACTAAAACGAGTGTAAAACAAAGATGTGTACTGGCACCAACTCTCTTGTCTATTTTCTTGGCTACCTTCCTTACTCGTACCGGATGAAGGTTCTTTTCAACATAAGACGACTCCAGGCAGGAATAAAGGTGTCGTCAGCTTCCATTACAGAACTTCAGTATGCAGACGACCTCATCCTTGTCACTCACACTGTACGTGACCTATCGGAGATCCTGAACACTTATGCATGACGTAAGACTCAGATTCACTTTCAGCCTACGCATGTTTCAGCCACACCTCCACCATCCATCCAGCTTAACGGTACTACCCTCTCTAATGTTACCCACTTTCGGTATCTCGGCTCCCACCTGTCTACCACCGAGGACATCGATGGAGAGATTCAACGTTTGGTCAGATGTGCATCTCAAGCCTTTGGTAGACTCTGTACCCGTTTCTTCAGCTGTAGGGAGCTGGAATTATCTACAAAGTTACACGTATATCGAGCAGTGGTCCTCCTACCCTGCCATATGCTATAGGGCAGCGAGACATGGGTCACATACACGAGGCACCTCAAGGCACTTGAAAACTTTCACCAACATAGTCTACGTTCCATTCTCCGAGTTCACTGGGAAGACAAGAGAACAAATGCCAGTATTCTTGCTGACACCAACTGAAGGAGTATCGAGGCTACTATTATTCATGCTGGACTGGCCATGTTACCCGCATTGACGACAGTAGACTGCTGAAGCAGCTACTTTATAATCAACTAACGAATAGTAAACGTAACGCTGGTGAGCAACTGAAAGGTATAAGGATAGTCTTAAGACAAACCTGGAAAAAGTGCCAAATCGAACCCCTCACCTGGGAGACGATTATTCCACCGTAATGCTTGGAGGGGCACCACACGAGAAGGTGTCAATGCTTTCGAGTTAGCCCGACTACATACCGAGGCAGACAAGCTCCAACGCCAGAAAGTAGCAGACAAGCGCCAACGCCGGAAAGACGTTGCCGCCTCCCCTCCCACAGTAGACGTAGCTCTCCACAAGTGCAACATCTGTGGACGATGTTGCCGGTGCCGTATCGGCCTCTCTAGTCACCTCAGAGCTCACCAACGAAGGTGACATCCTTAATAACCCATATCATTGTATCATAGCTGGATGATCGTCCTACTCGATTCCGAGTGACATCAAAGTTGTATTAGTAGTAGTAGTAGTGGCAGGAGAGACTAAAAATTACAGGTGACGGAAAGCAAAACACCGATGACGTGGCAAGAAAATTTGGAAACAAAATGCGTGTGGGAAAAGTGTCTCTTGCGGTAAGATCTCTCACATAGGAATTCTCCGGTGGGGTGATGCCAATAAACAGAGAGACATTAAAACTATTGAAAGAGAAACATCCCCCTGCAAGCGAAGATGAAGGCATCAGGTTCCAGGGTGACTATATCCCACCAAATGCTGTCCTGTTCGAGAAAATAACAGGAGAGATGCTGTGGAAAAAGGCACTGAAGACTCGAGGAGGAGCCGGCCCATCAGGTCTGGATACAAACGGTTGGAGAGTCATCCTCAGCACAAACAAGTTTGGCCCTGTAGCAAGCGATCTCTGCACTGCCATTGCCGCCCTTGCAAGAAAGCTTGCATCCTCTTGCTGCCATCACCTCCAGGCCCTGACGGCCTGCCGCCTTATTCCTCTGGAAAAGAAACCAGGATGTAGACCTATAGGGGTGGGGGAAGTGCTGAGGCGGATCATCGGAAAATGCATAATGGAGGTGGTAAAGGATGATGTCAGGGCAGCAGCAGGGAACCTACAAGTGTGTGCTGGCCACCAGGCTGGCGGGGAGGCCGCCATTCACGCCATGAGATTGATATTTGAGCAGCGTGATTGTGAGGCCGTTCTCCTGGTGGATGCTTCAAACGCATTCAACATACTTAACCTCAAGGCTGCACTGCACAACATCAAGATCAAGTGTCCAAGCTTTGCGATGTATGTTGAAAATTCGTATAGGAATCCATCAGACCTCTACATAGTAAACAACAAGGCTCTACGAGGTGATACCATCCTACAGTCGACCGAGGGAACAACACAGGGGGACCCCGTTGCAATGGCAATGTATGCAATTGGCCTATCAGTGCTCCAACAAGAAATAAAATTTGAAACAACTGGGGTCAAACAAGTGGCATATGCTGATGACCTTACAGGAGCAGGAAAAGTGGAGGGCATCAAAAAGTGGTGGGACTTGGTAACATCGCGAGGTCCACAAATAGGGTACCACCCAAACGCCAGCAAGTCCTTCCTCATCGTGAAGCCAGAACATTATGAACGGGCATTGGTGGTTTTTGGCGGAAGTGAGGTCAAAATAACTAAGGACGGCCAAAGACATCTAGGCGCAGTAATTGGCACTACGGACTTCAAGACCGAGTACGTAGCGGGAAAGGTGAATGAGTGGGTTAGTGAAATCCAAGCTCTGTCTGAAATTGCTAACACAGAGCCACATGCGGCCTTTGCAGCATTCACCCATGGAGTCAAGCATCGCTGGAACTACCTGATGCGTACTATCCCTGATATCGGACCCCTCCTCCACCCTCTGGAAGAAGCTATCAGTGTCAAGTTCATTCCCAAATTAGTGAAACACCCTGACTTAACCCCAGCAGAAAGAGCACTTCTTGCACTTCCACCAAGACTGGGAGGGATGGGACTAACAAATCCAGAGGAGATTGCTGCCACTGAACATCAAAATTCACTTAAGCTCACGGCAGCCCTCACGGACCACATAATAGCCCAGAATGCAACATGGGAAGTGGATACCAGCGAAGTAAATAAGATTCGTAGGTCCATTACGACAGATCGACAGCACTGCCAAAATGATAAGTTGCAGCAACTGTTGCTGCAGGTACCAGAAAATTTGAAAAAAAAATACCTATAGCGCAGGAGGTGGGCGCCTCGAACTGGTTAACTACGTTACCGATAAGGGCAAATGGTTTCAGTCTTAATAAACAAGAATTTACAGATGCCATTGCTCTAAGGTACGGTCGGCCAGTAGAAGGTTTGCCCTCCCAATGCGTGTGTGGCCCTTCCTATGATGGCGATCATGCCATGGTGTGCAAGAATGGGGGCTTCATATGCATGAGGCATGACGAGGTAAGGGATCTCACAGCAAATATGTTGAAGGAAATCTGCCGGGACGTCATAGTAGAACCGACCCTCCTTCCATTGGATGGCGAGATCTTCCAACACAGGACTTCAAACACATCTAACGAAGCCCGTGTGGACATCAGTGCACGAGGATTCTGGACGCCGGGAGAGCGAGCTTTCTTCGACATCAGGATTTTTTATCCCATGGCCGCATGTCACCGTAACCTAGCTCTCGATGCTGCACATAGGAGGAACGAGAACGACAAGAGAGGGGCATATGGGGAGAGAATTCAAAACGTTGATCAAGGCAGCTTCACTCCTCTAGTGTTCACAACCTCTGGTGGGATGGGCCCAAGTGCAAGATGTTTCTACGCCAGACTCGCGGAGTTGATCTCCGAACAGAAGCAGCAGCCCAGAAGTTTCGTTACAGCCTGGATGAGATGTCGACTGTCTTTCTCTCTCCTTCTGTCGGCTTTGCTCTGCCTCAGGGGAACGAGAGCTTCTGCCCCAACTCCGACAACTGCTGCAGATATTGACTATGAGGCTACAGTCACTGAATGCCGCATAGATCTGCGGCTCAACAAATTTAACACAGATAGGATAGCTTCTTATGTATTAGGATATTTAATATTAAGGTAATTAAATGGTGGCGAAGGTGTGGCTATTGGGGGAGGCTGGAGGCCACGTTTTAAGAAAAAAAAAAGTAGTGGTGATGGTAGTGTGTGTGTGTGGTGGTTGTGGAGGTAGTATGTGAGGTGGCTGTGGTAGTGTGAAGTGGTGGTTATATAATTATGCGATGGTGGTTATGTGTGAGGTGGTGGTGGTAGTATGAAGTGGTGGTGGTAGTATGAGGTGGTGGCTGTAGTTGTGTTTGAGGTGGTGGTCAGAGCGTACCCAACCATCAGTGCAGGTGGACGTGCTGCGTCGCTCCCGGCTTGCGTTCTAATTTTTTGACCGTCGCGACTGCCAGCCTTGTTTTTCACGTTGGGCTTGCTCTGGTTGCTTTATCTTGTATTGTTCATGGATGTTATTATTATTGTACACTGCGCTTTTTCCCTATCCTATCCTTTCCCCTAGAGTCCCTGTTGTTTGGTGACGACGCTAACACTGTGGGCAGAGCCACAAGGGGGGCCCTCAGAGGGCTGCTGTGTCGAAACAGTAAGGGTGGCATCATTTTCTGTTACGGACTCAGCAGTTCTTCATAACCTGCCGCTGTTAGGTGTTAGGGCTTGACTAGGCCCCCGTCAGGGAATTGACTGTTCACCCTACCCCTAGACCCGTCTTTACTCGCCCAGCAAGTGGACAGAAAGAGCATCATCCATTGAGTTTAGCTGAGGTGCATAGATTAGGTAGGATTTTGATGTATGTAACTGACCATGGCCAAAGAGACTATTAAGCGACCTAAGGGTGAGAATAAATAGAATCGTGGATCTGAGAGACGGATACATCATCCTCACAGAGACAGATGAAGATGTTGATAAGCTACTGAAGTCTAGTGCCATGGACAAAATGAAACCAACGGATACGAGGTCATTGTCCCACGGGATTACGGCGCCATGCTCACCCTTGTATGTAAGAAGTTGGACAAAGATTTAGTGGAAAATAATGCAGAAGAAATAAGAGATGAAATAGAAAAGCAAACAATGTCAAGATTGTGGAGGTGTACCCTATGTATGCCCATAATATAATCAACGTTCGTTTGCAGACACAACAGATGAAAAAAGAATGAAGGAGAACGGGCTCTAAGCATATGGCACTTCCATCTCCTCACACCAAATTTCCCTGATTTCTTTTTGCTTGGTTATTTCGGTCAGTGTCTTCTCTGTTTCTTGAATTTCCCCTTTCCTGACCAGGCAGGTGACAGAGAAGGTCCTGTGGCCACCCTTGCCGACGACACACCTTTGGTGGTGGTACGGCGGTCTTTGTAGAAATGATGATCAGATGAACACTCAGAGCATATGACCCCTTGCAAGGGGCAGTTCTTGGACAGGTGGTCATTGTATTTGCATCACTTGATACATTGTTGGATGGGCGTCTTTTTTTCTGCATTTCGACATTTTTGTTCGTTGTTTAAAGCGGAGTGCGCCCTTAATAGACGTAAGAACTGTCTAACTTATTCTATCAACTATATCCAGATATTATTTTGTTAAACAGTACTGGCATAAAGGAGGAAAGTAAGTTGAAAATTTTTGGTTACACTGTATACCAGAGGAACATGACGAGTGAGCTGAACGATGGTGTCGCTGTGGCTATCAGGTCACGGCTGAGTCACCGAGGGACCTGTTATCAAATGCACGATGTACCTACCTCCCAGATGTCCTTATTTACCCGAACAAGAGCTCAACCAGCTGGTGCGCCACAGAAAACCAACATACATCATAGGGGACTTAAATGCGCGCCACGCCATACTTGGACACGGTAATGAGAACAACGTCGGTGTGGTGCTGTTTGACAACATGAGAAGGGGAAAACGGCAACACCTCGGGCCAGATTTCTCGACACTGATCAGACGTGCCAGTGCCACAACACCCGACATAATCCTCTCCAACAACGAGGCCGTCCTGAACATGCACGTTACCGCCGGACCCATCAGTACCAGCGATCACCTGCCAGTCGTCGTAACGCTCTCATCCAATCCCATTATGATACCCGCTAACATCAGGTCAAACCTCAAACGGGCAGATTGGGACTCCTTCAAGGAGTCTCTCAGTCTCAAGCAGGGGAGGAACCTGGAAGAGGCCAGCCCCCAATGACATCGACGACGCGGTCGAACAATGGTACGCGGATGTTAAGTCGAAGATGGACAACAACATCCGGACCACCACCCACAGGACCATTCCCCACCCTCATACTAGTCACCAGCTGAGGCAACTCAATGTCCAGTTCGATCACATGAGACAGATAGCCAGTATCCGCGGGTGGACGCAAGAGCTGAGAGACCGGTACCGGGAGCTACAGACGGACATCCAGCACGAGAACAAACGTCTACATGAACAAATGTGGGCCGCCTTGGTGTGGGAGGCAGCCAACAATTACCGCTATTCTGTTGCCTTCTGGAAAGGGATCAAGCGGCTGATGGGTTCCACCTTTAGCACGTTCCCTTATCTGCTCGACCAAAACAACGTGAACATATTCGAGAAGGAAAACCAAGAACAATTACATCAGCGATATTTACGGAAGATCTTTACCATTAGTGAACAGGAGAACGAGGTCATCGACGGGGAGTTTCAGGAGAGCATTTTAGGTCAGTTGCAGGACCATCAGCACTTGCTGCAGCCGCTCCCACGGACTGACTGCACTAGACTGGTGGACGGAAACTACCTGATGGAGCTCATAGTTCCTGCAGATGTGTCATCCGTCATGAAAGGGTTTGAAAACAAGTCACCTGGGCAAAGCCACATTAACAAGAAGATCCTGGCCCAATTTCCCGACAACATGATAGAGAGGCTTGCTCATATATGCAATGCCTGCCTCCCCTCTGAATACTTCCCGAATGTTAAAAATCGCCGTTATCCGCCTTATAACAAAAGCAGAGAAGCCTCTAAAAAAGTCGAAAACTTTCGACCAATATTGCTACTAGAGGTACAGTCACAATCCAAGGTTTCGACACCCCCCCCCCCCTGCCTGGGTGTTCGCCGAGGCCAGGGTTGAGGTAGGGCTGGGTGATCGGACGTAGACATTCCACCACCACAACACTCCGAGACTCACAGCATACGAGTATGTAAGGAAATTTTTACGATTTTTGACATGAAATGCACCTGCATAACAAAATTTAATTCATAACATTGTTGGCACACATAACAATAGCAAGTTTGGAGTGAGGCATGAGAAACTTGGGCTGTTCTCGACCCAGTTATGAAATATGAATATTGATAAACATCACGTGTTGATGGACTAAAAGTATCGTGACACTACTACAGACATAGGATAAGTCCCATCACAAAAATGCACATTAACAGTCAATAATCATAGTAGTGTTAGGTGGACGTAGCCCACGTCCTCCAGCCAGAATATCCATATCCGTTGGAAATTTGCTCCAAGTTACCAAACACCATGATTAGGACGTCATAGATATTGGTGGAAAATAAAAATAATCATATGAGTAATAAGTTGTAGGATTGGTGACCTCTGTGCCATAACTCATATATTTCGAGACATTATGAGGTAAAATCTAAAACCTAAAAGCAGCAGTAGACAGGAAACAAGGCAAGTGATCAAGAAGTAGTCACTAATGATGACACACGGCCAGGCATCTATGCTGAGGGTCGAGGTCTTAGGCAAAGTCGCTGCTTCGGAGCAGGCAAAAATTGTTTGGGTGATACCATGATTAATGTGAATTGCAACATTCCGAGCCAAAATATTTTAATGTAGTTACTGATACACCATTAAATATTGTAAACATGACTATATGAATTCCTAGTATGTGTGAAACCATAATATTCCCAGGGTTATGGTAATATCTATACATGTATAGGCCTCACCTTGTCGACTCACTCCCTCTTGACGAAATTCGGCCGCTAACCACCCTTTGCAATGTATGTTGAAAACTCCTATAGGAATCCATCAGACCTCCATATAGTAAACAACAAGGCCCTAAGAGGTGATACCATCATACAGTCAACCGAGGGAACAACGCAGGGGGACCCTGTTGCAATGGCAATGTATGCAATAGGCCTATCCGTGCTCCAACACACAATAAAATTTGAAACAACTAAGGTCAAGCAAGTGGCGTACGCTGATGACCTTACAGGAGCAAGAAAAGTGGAGGATATTGTATGTATATCATGTATGCTGTATGTATATTATGTATGTTGTATGTATACTATGCATGTACTCCACTTATATACATTACTTATTTAGCTAGCAGCGTGTGGCAATGTATTTTTCATTATCTAAACGTGTGGTGACACGTTTAGATAATGTGCCTGGCGACATCTGGAAGCTGCTAATGTTCCACTTGCCACATGTCGCCTGAGAGGTCAGGTGACCCATACAGAGAGGTCAGTTGACCCATAGAGAGCGTAGGGAGTACCGGCTCTTGTGTTGCACCTCTGTATAGATCCAGCAAATAGAACCTATAAAAACTCTACAGGTGTTTGTGTTCGCTCCTGTAGTTAGAATTGAGTACCCAGAACATGTACATGGCGCAGTGAGTATGTACATGGTACAGACATCAAAAAGTGGAGGGACCTAGCAACATCACGAGGCCCACAAATAGGGTACCACCCAAACGCCAGCAAGTCCTTCTGCATTGTGAAGCCAGAACATTATCAACGGGCAATGGGTGTTGATTGGAAGTGACGTCAAAATAACAAGGACGGCCAAAGACACTAGGTGCAGTAATCGGCACAACGGACTTCAAGACCAAGTACAAACGGGAAGGTGAATGAGTGGGTTAGGGAAATCCAAGCTCTGTCTGAGATTGCTAACACAGAGCCACATCGGCTTTTGCGGCATTCACCCGTAGGTCGGTATCGCTGGAACTACCTGATACGCACTATCCCTGATATCGGATCCCTCCTCCACCCTCTGGAAGAAGCTGTCAGCATCAATTTCATTCCCAAATTAGTGAAACATCTTCACTTAACCCCAGCAGAAAGATCACTTCTTGCACTACCACAGACACTGGGAGGAATGGGATTAACCATTCCAGAGGAGATTGCCTCCACTGAACATCAAAACTCAGTTAAGCTCACGGCCGCCCTCACGGACCACATAATAGCTCAGAACACAAAAGGGGAGGTGGATACCAGCGAAGTAAACAAGATTCGAAGGTCCATTACAACAGAACGACAGCCCGGCCAAAGTGATAAGTTGC
Organism: Homarus americanus; assembly: GCF_018991925.1. Taxonomy (NCBI): domain Eukaryota; kingdom Metazoa; phylum Arthropoda; class Malacostraca; order Decapoda; family Nephropidae; genus Homarus; species Homarus americanus. The sequence goes on from NW_024720342.1 coordinate 157,772, forward strand.
AGCAACTGATGCTGCAAGTACCAGAGAATTTGAAGAAAAAAAAAGTAGCTATAGCATAGGAGGTGGGCGCCTCGAACTGCTTAACTTCGTTACCGATAAGGGCAAATGGTTTCAGTCTCAATAAACAAGAATTTACCGATGCCATTGCTCTCAGGTACGGTAGGCCAGTAGAAGGTTTGCCCTCCCAATGCGTGTGTGGCTCTTCCTATGACGTCGATCACGCCAAAGTGTGCAAGAAATGCCCTGTAATTTGAGTTTCTCCCCACCTAATTATTATATATCTTATTTGTATCACTTATGTAACATGTATATCATTTGTAAATTAAGAGACCCATTCCCCAATTATGCAATTGTATATTTTCAGCCTTCCGGCTGCCATGCTCTTTCAATAAACTGTTAATTATTAATTATTATTATTATTATTATTATTAAGAAAGGGGGCTTCATATGCATGAGGCATGACGAAGTAAGGGATCTCACAGCAAATATGTTGAAGGAAATCTATCGTGATGTCAGGGTGGAACCGACCCTTCTTCCATTGGACGGTGAGAATTTCCAACAAAGGACTTCAAACATATCCAACAAAGCCCGTGTTGACGTCAGTGCTCGAGGATTCTGGACGGGGGCACAGCTAGCCTTCTTCGACATCAGGATTTTTTATCCAATGGTGGCATGTCACCGTAACTTAGCTCTCGATGCTGCACACAGGAGGAACGAGAACGACAAGATAAGGTAATACAGGGAGAGAATTCAGGACGTTGATCAAGGCAGCTTCACTCCTCTGGTGTTCAAAACCTCTGGTGGGATGGGACCAAGTGCAAGATGCTTCTACGCCAAACTCGCGGAGGTGCTATCCGAACAAACAACAGCCCAGAAGTTATGTCACAACCTGGATGAGATGTCGACTGTCCTTCTCTCTCTCCCTAGGTCGGCCTTGCTCTGCCTCGGGGAAGAAGAATCGGCCCCCAAAGCCAACAACAGTTGCAGATATTGACTATGAGGCAACAGTCACTGAATGCCTCATAGATCTGCGGCTCAACTAACTCAACACAGCTAGGGTAGCTACTTATGTATTAAGATATTTAATTTTAAGGTAATAAAATGGCGGCAAAGGTGTGGCTATTGGGGAAGGATAGAGGCCACGTTAAAAAAAATGGTAGTAGTAGTGGTTGTGATGGTAGTAGTAGTAATAGTGGTTGTGGTGTGTAGTAGTGGTTGCGGTGGTAAAAGTATTTAAGAAGGTAGTAGTAGTGGTTGTGAGGGTAGTACTAGCCATTGTGATGTCAGTAGTAGTAGTAGTGCTAGTGATAGTAGAGGTAGTGGTAGTAAAACTGTCAAGACACAACGCTTGTGATTGTTGACGACAAGAACAGGAACAAAGAATGCTGACGTATAATAATAATAATAATTTAACGGTTTATTGAAAAAGTTCTGCAGCCCGAAGGCTGAAAATATACATTGGACATAAATGACTTATAACATACATTGGTGGTTTAACAAAAGCCTTCATTAGAGAAAGATAAAGGAACATACAGTGAACATACAGATTAATGTTTACAGTGGAGGTCACGTAGATCTTGTGCGCTGAGGTGTTGAACAGCAGATGGTGTTATGAGGGCATCACGTGGTGTAGTAGTTCCCTCACAGGTTGTGTTATGAGGGGCTTGAAGTGGTGTAGTAATTCCCTCACAGATGGTGTTATGAGGACCTGACGTTGTGTAGTAATTTCCTCACAGATGGTGTTATGGGAGCCTGATGTGGTGTAGTAATTCCCTCACAGATGGTGTTATGAGCAACCTCACATGATGCTGTAGCAACTCATTCACTACGTGGCGTCGTAAAATCATGGGGACACCACGTGGTCTGGTGTCACAGGACCTCACTCACTCAAGTAAGTGAGGTGTGGTCCCAGGCCTCCCTATCATGGATGGATTAACACATAGCTGGTGTTGTTGAGTCTCAGGGGCAATTATCACTGGGTACCTGGGACCTCACTGTGTGAAGGTTAGCTTGGGGAAGACTCAGTTGTTACTGCCGAGTTGTTTTTCACTGACTTAAGCACTGTTCACCACTATTCAACACTGGTTCCATTCCTTTCCTAAATGAAATAGTAACTTCTGGTGAGAACTTGTTTGTATTCCGGTGGGGAGGAGGTTTCGAGAGAGGGAGTTGGTATGGGCCAACATGACAGATGACCTGGCTGCTGGCAGAGCAGCACCAGGTACGTCTTGACCCTTCAGTGGCGTGTGAGTGTGTGTGTGTGTGCATCTTCACCACCAACACTCCTGATGTGTCTCCTCGTAGTAACACACGACAACTGGATGCCTCGTGGGTCCAGGTTAGACTAGCAGTGATCTCGGAGTAGCAGTGGGCCTCAGAGGGATGGCACATAGGGCTACTGGCATGTGGACACGTTCTGGCGCCTATCAACCACTGACTCGCTGCCTTACGGATTAACTTTCGTAGGTATAAGGCTTCGGGAGTAAACACCGACGAAAAAATCTGTGGTGGAGCCCCGCATCAGGCAGGCATGCTTACAGAGCTCCAACAAGACCCCAACAGTGGTATAGGCAGAAGAGGTGACCAACATGGGAACCAAACGACTACACAGGCAGAAGAAGGCTATGCATGTTGGACAGGCTACAAAGGTGAAACCCAATAAACAGGGCTGTCGACAGTCCATTGCAGCTCTCCCTCTCCCCAGTTGTTGCAACACTTGCACCACTGGATTAGGAAAAGGGAGAGCTAAGATGTGGTGAAGTCTGCGCTCCTACTTTACCACATAAATCAACTCACGCACAGCCGTCAACCAGCTCATCATATTCCTCATCATCATCAAACCCTTATAACCCAAAAGTCCTATGGCGATGGACGAGTGGCGATGGAAACAGGCAGAGATGACTGCCGGAGTCTCAGTTACAACTCTGCCCATGGGAAGCACAGATAAGATGGTCGTTGACACACTCTGATCGAGGCAGCAGTGCAATTCTGTCTTATCTGTGCGACTGAGTAGCCCTTTCGAGGAGCCACTCTGCTCACCCCACATGAGGAGGGGGCTAGAAAAGGTGCTCTAAACATAGCCTGCCTAAAGAACCAACCTGACTGGGCAACCGCAACCAGTAACATCATCCTTATGCAGTTGAAAACACAATTATAATCACAGATCAATACAAAACAAACTATACAACCTCTTATCGATGTTGCATGGAATGTCAGGACCCTTCTGGATACTGGCACAAATGAGCGTCCTGAAAGAAGAACCGCCCTTGTGGCAAAACAGCTGGGTAGATATAACATCGACATAGCAGACATAAGTGAGTCCCGGCTCCCAGATGAGTGTCGATTCACAGAACAGGTGTGTGGCTATACCTTCTTCTGGAAGGGTAACCCTGCTGCAAAGAGAAACAGCATTTATGGTGTTGGCTTTGCCATCCGCCAACGCATCCTACACAGGCTAACTGAAATGCTTGTTTGGATCAACGAGCGCCTCATGACGCTCAATGTCCCACTGAATTACTCACGTCATGCCTTTTCTATCAGTGATTACGCCACAACACTCGATGCAGAGGATGACATCAAGGAGGGCTTTATGCCGACCTTGACAGAGTGCTAACCTCTGTCCCCAGAGAAGATAAGTTTGTGCTCCTCGGTGACTTCAATGCCAGAGTTGGTAGAGATGCTGACATTTGACAGGGAATCATAAGGAGAAATGGATTAGGCAAGTGTAATCCCAACGGCCTACTCCTACTCAACAAGTGTGCTGCACACAACCTCACTATCACCAATACCTTGTTTAGGCATGCCGACAAGTTCATGGGTTCGTGACAACACCCACTATCCAAACACTGGCATCTCATTGACTACATCATTGTCAGAGAAAGAGATTGCCGAGATGATCTCATCACCCGTGCCATACGTGGTTCCAACCACTGCGTCACTAATCATCGGCTCATCAGAGACAAGTTCTCACTTCACTTTGTCCCAAAAAACTGCGCCGTGAGTGATTGGCCCATTAAATACTTTAGTGGAATTGAAAAATTCGTGCATCTTGTGTTGATCTGCAAGTTTTTGTGTTTCACATGGTTAATTTTTCAGCCATTCGTTCTTTGCATTGCGAAGTTTACACTGGGCCGCCGATTTCTTCACTCAGAAGGTATCAGCTCTGATCCGATACTGAGGGTTGTTTTGCCAGGCAGTTAAAGCAGCACGTTTATCATCGAGAAATACATTGATTTCCGGGTAATTTTCATCAAACCAGTCTGGGTGGGTTCTTTCAATCTGGCAACACACACACATGCACTTGTATACTCCATTACAAACCCACCATTTCAGCACGACACTGATCTATTGAACTGACTTTGGCAAAAAAATGACTTGCTTTTTAAAACAATGTGACAAAAGATGGCCTTTGTACCTCTTACAGTCAACACTTTGTTCGTTGTTGTTGTTGGTGGTGGTGGCGGTGGTGGTGTTATCGTACCGGAACTACTTTACACTTTCTCTTCTCTTTGTTTTTTTTAATTGATTTTGGGTCATTTAAGACATATTTTTCCCTCTTCGTTTATAGTCTGATGTTTAAGGCGTCAGAGAGGATTGATAGACGACTTTATTTTTCTATTAATAGTGTGTGTAAACAGTTCAGTCATTAGCGTGTCATACGCCTGGCAGTGCTACACTCCCTCACTCTGAAAACGTTAGTGTGTGTATCAGTCAGTCATTTGGTAGAAAGGGAGATATTTTCGTTATAAATTTTATTTCTCTTTATTCCTTCTTTATTCTAATGTCTTTTTTCTCATTTTTTCTTTATTTTGTCACAATTTTCTTATTTACTGTGAATTTTAATATTCTTAATCATTCTATGTACGTGTATATTCTGGATGCTGTTTGTCTTAAGGCAAGTTGTTTGTATTTGTCTATCTCCTTCTCTGTTTTACTTGACCCTTTCTATTTTTTGTCTTCCTACTGTTAAATAATCTCTCTCTCTCTCTCTCTCTCTCTCTCTCGGTCAATCTGCTTGTGTCTCTCTCTCCTCTTATCGTAATGTTCCCTGACCCCATTATAGCTTCCCTCCCTCCCTCCCTCCATTACCTATTCCTCTCCTCCTCTCATTCTCATTTATCACTGTCTCTCTTACTCCCTGTATTCTCCTTATGTCGAGATAATCTTATTAGTTACTTCTATGTCGCCATTATCTTTGTATTATTTTATTTATTCAATTATTCGTTCATTTATCTTTCTTGTTTAGTTTAGTTTTCTCCTATTTTATTTTATTTTGGTTCTTTTGCTGCCTCGTTCCCTTCCTCCTCTCCCCTCATTTTTTCATTCATTCTTTTTGTTTTCCTTCTCATTCCCTGTCTTTTATCGGTGTTTACTTCATGTCTCTTCGCCGATTGAGTTTCGTCTTTTATGTCGCTTACGTTTTTCTCTTTTTCTTGTGTGTGTGTGTGTGTGTGTGTGTGTGTGTGTGTGTGTGTGTGTGTGTGTGTGTGTGTGTGTGTGTGTGTGTGTGTGTGTGTGTGTGATTCTTTATTTCAGGTTGTTATTGTTCGTTTTCTACTTTTTCTTATTTATTTATTTATTTTCTCTTCGCACACACACACACACACACACACACTATCTTCCTCCTCCCTCCTCCCTCCCTCCTCCCTCCTATCCCCTTCACCTTCCTTCCTTCCTTCCTTCCTTCCTTCCTTCCTTCCTTCCTCCACGGCCTTGTGATGGATTAGGCCAGCGGGTGTCAAGCTAATTAAGGTACTGATGATGATAGATGCTGAGAAGGAACCTTGTCCTTCCTCCACCACTCTGTCCTTCCCTCCACCACTCTGTCCTTCTCTCCACCACTCTGTCCTTCCCTCCACCACCCTGTCCTTCCCTCCACCACTCTGTCCTTCCCCTCCACCCTCCTGTCCTTCCCTCCACCCTCTGTCCTTTCCTCCACCACTCTGTCCTTCCCTCCACCACTCTGTCCTTCCCTCCACAACTCTGTACTTCCCTCCACCACCACCTGTCCTTCCCTCCCACCACTCTGTCCTTCCCTTCCACCACTCTGTCCTTCCCTCCACACCTGTCCTTCCCTCCACCCCTGTCCTTCCCTCCACCTCTTCCCTCTCCTTCCACCCTCTGTCCACCACTCTGTCCTTCCCTCCACCCTCTGTCCTTCCCTCCCACAACTGTACTCCCTCCACAACTCTGTCCTTCCCTCCACCACCACTCTGTCCTTCCCTCCACCACCTCTGTCCTTCCCTCCACCACTCACCACTCTGTCCTTCCTTCCACCACTCTGTCCTTCCCCTCTCCACCACCTCTGTCCTTCCCCCTCTCCACCACTCTGTCCTTCCCCCTCCCCAACTCTGTCCTTCCCTCCACTACTCTGTCCTTCCCTCCACCACTCTGTCCTTTCCTCCACCACTCTGCCCTTCCCTCCACCACTCTGTCCTTCCCCCCACCACCCTGTCCTTCCCTCCACCACTCTGTCCTTCCCTCCACCACCCAAACCTTCCCCTCACCACCTTGATTTTCCCTCCTACACCCAGATTTGTCCTCCACCATCCAGACTTTCCCTCCACGTCCCAAATTTTCCCTCCACAGCCCAGACCTTCCCTCTACCACCCAGGCCTCCCCTCCACCTCCCAGAACTTGCCTCCACCTTCCAGACTTTCCCTCCACCTCAATGCACTCACGAGGTACAATGAGTGGAGGTACCTCAGTGAACTCTACCATGTCAGTCGCGAGGTACAGTGAGTGGAGGTACCTCAGTGAACTCTACCATGTCATCACGAGGTACAATGAGTGGAGGCACTTCAATGAACTCTGCCATGTCACTCACGAGGTACAATGAATGCATTTTGGGTTCCTTTCTACACTACGTGATTCTGTTCCTCATGTAGTACATATTATCTCTTCTGCTTCCTTGTTAGACTGGTTCCAATTTCAGTAAAACAGGAACCCCCGGGCATTTTAGAGAAAATGCCGGTAAACCTTCTTTTCCAATGGATTAGAATATGCTGACACCATTTCTTGAATTTGACGAGCTCAATTATGCCCCAGTTTCCCATGACAACCAATAGGAAAATATGGCTGACGAGAAGACTGAAAATTAAATATTTCAGTACTCTTAAAGAAAAAAATGCTTTCAACAGATGATTGTGAACAAGCACTCCAGGCTCTTGCAAAGGATGTGGCATTCTTTGTTAAACGACAGAATGGCAACAACTGTGCTGAAAAGGGAATGGACTCGAGTCAACCAATTCAAAAGCAAGGTCTATCCAGAACTGTCAAGTGTTGGCTACATGCCAATTGTCCAAGCACCCGCCCATGAGCTGGACACATTGAATACTGTTGTTCGGATATGCCAGTATGTTGCTAGAGGTATTGCCCAACATTACGTGGTACTCACCGTCGATGAAGCACTGTACTGTAAACTTATGGAGCTGAAGTGGGCCAAAGAAGAATATAAGAGTTTTTTATTGTCAGGCTAGGTGGTCTCCATACAGCCTTGAACTTTTTTAAATTCACTGGAAAGCATGTTTCATCTTCAGGCTTTCTAGAAGCATAGGTTGAGAGCAACATGCTTGGACCAAAGACTGCAGAACAGGTGATGTCAGAGTAGTCATATACAAACCAGAGGAATAACAGCACACAAGCTAACGTTGCAAGATATGTGGAGGATCCGTGCTCTGAAGCTGTTTTAATTCATTAAGAACAAAAATCATGGTCTGCATCACGAGATACAAGAAAAGATTTTCAGCAATGACACAGATGGTCTTGTTGCCGTGTCTAAAAACAGGGAGTTCAAAGATACTGTGGATGCATTTGCAACGAGCAATAGCAATCCAAACTTCAAGTACTGGTGGAATAACGTGCAGATGATACAAATCCTCTTCCTCTTCACCACAGCACAGAGAGATGGTCTTTGGGAACTGCATCTGGACGCCTTCCAGTTGATGCTTCCTTTCTTCATGAGGTATAACCGCATAAACTATGCCCACTGGGGGACATTGTATATCAGTGAGATGCACCAGGGAACTTTGTAGTGAAGCGGTCAAACCAGTCGTTTAATCAAGTGGATCCTGATCAAAACCAGGAATGGCTGAACGGCACTGGGTAGAAGTTTAGTGGTATCATCGACATCACCAAGACAAGATCAGCCTTGAGCAGATGGGCCCTCTCTTATAACCAAATATGTGTATGGAATAGGGTCAGATGACGCCTTCACACACAATGAATGCAACCAAGCCAGACAGAAACATGACTTACAAGATGACGATAACCTGTTGGCAACATTGCAGGCCTTAAAACCGTTCTCAGTGGATGCATCTAAAAATTTGCAAAACATTACCACAAAGGATATTATTACAAAAAAAAATGAAGAAGACCTCCTGATGGCTCAGCAGAAAGGACAAGAGCAGCTAATCACATTTGTTCAAGAAAGACTTATGCCTTGCGGTGACAAACAGGTGACGTTCAGTGACACTTTACCCAGGAATAAACCTCTGAAACTTTTCTTTTCTCTATGAAGTGAAACAAAAAAAATTCCTCAACTAGCCAACAGAAAGTCATCAAAGCAGATAGAAAGCTCCTTCAACGACTGATTACTGCTTTCCAGTCAGGAAGAGATATCATTCTTGAAAATATATTGAAGCATGAGCTCATGCCCGTCCTTCTAACCATTGCAGAAATGAATGGTGATCTCTGGTCAGGCTCAAGGGCACTTCTGTCAGAGGTACTGATTGGCAAAACATCTTGCCCGCCAAGGCTGTAAGCAAGGCTGTAACAAGAATATTGTAGTATCTGGTGGGCTTAGGAATCATGAGCAGGTGGAATCCTGAAATCCCGGCATTGTCACAGAAGACTTGGAAGCCCGTCATGAAGAGGCCGACACTCGAATAATTTTACACTGCGTGATGAGCCGAGCATCAAGCATTGTTACTGCTGCTCGGGACACTGACGTCTTGGTCCCCTTTCTAGCACATTCCAGCTAGATACCGTGCTCGAAAGTATGGATGAAGTCCGGGACATAAAAGAACAGAAAATGCATCCCAATCCACACCATTACAGCTCAACTTGATAATAGTAGGTTGAGCACGCTGCCTGCATTTCATGCTCTGACAGGCTCTGACACTGCATCCTATTTGGCAGGTCACACCGAAAATTCCTGTTGAAATGTCTTCCAAGGAACATCAGAATCTCTTTCAATTACTTGGTAAAAGTGATCTCTATGAGAAAGCAGTCCACGATGCGAAGAGTTCATTTGCAGAGTCTACAAGTGTGGTGCAGCTACATCAGTGGGCGGGGCTCATTCCAATATTTTTCAACATATAAGAACATAAGAAAATAAGGAGTCTGCAATAGGCTGGTTGGCCTGTGCATGGCCGCTCCTGTCGAGAGTTACTACCACTCTTTATCATCCATGAATCTATCTAGCCTTCTTTTAAAGCTTTCCAGCGTTCCAGCAATTACTACAAAGTTGCTAAGCTTGTTCCACTCGTCCACCACCCTATTCGTGAATCAGTTTCTTCCTATCTCCCTCCAAAACCTAAACTTATCCAACTTAAATCCGTTGCTACGAGTCCTATCCTGCTCGAATATTATAAGAACTTTATCTATATCTCTTTTATTGATTCCTTTCACCCACTTAAATACTTCTATCATATCTCCCCACACTCTTCGTCTTTCTAGGGAATGCAAGTTTAATTTCTTTAACCTATCTTGATATGGAAGGTTTCTAAGTCCCGGAATCATTTTCGTCATTCTTCGCTACACCGACTCCAGTGAATTGATATCCACTATATAATAAGGGCACCAGAACTGAACTGCATAATCGAGGTGCGTCCTTACTAGCGCAAGATATAGTTGCAATAAGACCTCTGCACTCTTATTGCTTACACTTCTAGATATAAAACCCAATACTCTGTTTGCCTTATTTCGAACATTAACGCACTGTTTTCTAGGCCGTAGGTCCGGGCTTACAATTACCCTTAAGTCTCTTTCACAAGTCGTCTTCTCTAGGTTGATGTTGTTAAGGCTGCATACATTGACAGTATTTGTTCTTCCAATATTAAGTCCACGCCTTAGAAACCCTCCCACCAACAAGTGATGCTCTGTCTTTCCACATAAAGCGTGCACACTACCAGGCATCCATTTGGCAGCAAGCTGACATGCAGTATCCAATGCTGCCCCTTCTTGAGACGATGGGATGGAGCTCATCAGCTGCAAATGCACCAAACAGTACTCAAGTACGCCTTTCTCTTTATCGGATCACCAGTATGGCTTTCGCCAGGCGAGATCTACTGGTGATCTGCTCTCCTGTTGCACCGATCTTTGGTCATCCTCTCTTAGGGATTGTGGGGAAACTTTTGTCGTGGCCCTCGACAACTCCAAAGCATTTGGCAGGGTGTGGCACAAGTCTTTGCTATCTAAACTTCCCTCTTTTGGTTTCTCTCCCCCACTTTGTTCTCTCATCTCTAGCTTTCTTGAGAACCGATCCATGGCAGTTGTTGTCGATGGATCGATTTCTCGCTCTTTCTCTATCAATAGTGGTGTCCCACAGGGTTCTGTTCTTTCACCAACTCTCTTCCTTCTTTTTATCAAAGATTTACTTCACACTACAACTAATTCTATCCATTCTTACGCCGATGATTCCACTCTTCACTCTTCCTCACATTTTCCCCTTCCTCCTAACTCTCAAACTAGATCTGTTTCTAGAACTGATATCATTACTTCTATCAACGCGGATCTGTGCAGCATCTCTGAATGGGGAGATACAAACTTGGTCAAGTTGAATAGTAACAAAACTCAATATTTACCATTTACACTTTGTAAACTAGACGATCTCCCACCAATTACATTTCAGGACGCAATCATCCTCCCAAATTCTGAAATAAATATGTTAAGCCTCACCATTTCTTCCAATATGTCCTGGAAATCACACATCCTTAGCATAACTAAAGCTGCCTCCCGAAAGTTGGGAATGCTGTACAGATGCCGCAGCTACTTCACTCCTGAGCAGTTGCTCCAAGTATATAAGGGATTCATTCGTCCTAACTTGGAGTACTGCTCTCATATCTGGGGTGGCTCTTCTTCTGTCCAACTAATAGATAGGGTGGAATCAAAGGCATTTCGTCTTATTAACTCTCCTCCTTTAGTCGACAATCTCTCTTCCCTTTCTCTTCGCCGCAATGTTACTTCACTCTCTCTCTTTTACAGGTACTTAACGGCCAATGTTCGGTGGACTTGGCATCCTGTGTACCGCCGGCAAGGCCGTGGGCTCGTAACACACGTCTTGCCCGCGGTGCCCACCGTTTCTCCGTGGATGTCGGTCACACGAGAATAACCCGTTATAGTACCTCCTTCTTTCCTCACACAACCAAACTGTGGGATGCTCTGCCTTCTTCTGTGTTTCCTTGCTCTTACAATCTGTCTCACTTTAAAAAGCTGGTTTTCCGGCATCTTCGTGGTGTAGATTAATACAGTATAACCTTTTTTCTATATTTACAATTTCTTTCCGTTCTTTTTTTTCGCTCCCCAGGCTCCGTTGTGAGTCATTTGACCTGTGCCCGGGTGGGCTAATTCCCGTAAAAAAAAAAAAAATGTAAGAAGTCAAAGCTGGTATGTACTGCTGCATGTAACTGCAGCACAGCTGACGGAATCTGCAGGAACATTTGAAAGACAATGGAATTCTGTTCTAATATTGATACTACTTTGCTTTAGCCTGATTTAATTAATATTTATGTTCACTTTCATTATTATTCTAAATTGCCCCAATTTCATTCTCATTTCATATTGCTTTTTTATATCAGCAGTTTCTAGATAAATGTATCAAAATAGTGAAAGATGCCTCCACAGTGTGTAATTTTTTGTTACTTATGTATGTATGTGAATACTGTCTCCCCACAATTCAGTTTCGAGAGTTTATAATCAGAATATGTCCAAATTTTGAAATAACACAAAGAACAGTTTATTCTAAAGGTAAAATTGCTGAGAGTGTGTGAAGACTGTAAATAAAAGCGTTATATTGTCTCGACCAACCTGTGTCAAAATTTCGCTATCTCCACGGCAGCCAGTTTCAATATATAACTTTTAACTCCAAAACAGTGCAATATTTAACTTGCCATATTCCAGAAATGAATTCCGTACCAAAATCCTTCAGAAAAAAAATGTTTGACAACTTTGTCTCAAGCTTGCCGACCTCTCCTAAAATAAACTGAGATCTCAAAAAGAGAACCAGTCTATGCGTGTGTACTGGATGTTGTTTGGGTGCTTCATCTTCCTTCGGTGCTTCAACTTCTTTCTGGAGGGCATCTTTCTCTTCTTTGAGTACTTCTTTCTCTTACTTGAGTGTTTCATCATCTTTCTTGAGTATTTCCTCCTCTTCCTTGAGTGATTCTTTCTTGAGTGCCTCTTTTTCTTCCATGCATGCTTCATCTTCTTCCTCGATGCTTCCTCTCTTTTCTTGAGTGATTCTTTTTCATTGAGTGCTTAATCTTCTTCCTTCAGTGCGTCTTCTTCCTCTTCCTTTAGTGCATTATCTTCTCCCTTGAGTGCTTTTTCTTCCTCTTCCTTGAGTGCTTCTTCCTCTTCCTTGAGTGCTTTTTCTTCCTCTTCCTTGAGTGCATCTTCTTCCTCTTCCTTAAGTGCATCATATTCTTCCTTGAGTGCATCATCTTCCTTGAGTGCATCATCTCCCTTGAGTGAATCATCTTCCTTGAGTGCACCATCTTCCTTGAGTGCATCACCATCTTGATTGAGTGCATCATCTTCCTGGAGTGCATCACCATCTTGATTGAGTGCATCATCTTCCTTGAGTGCATCTCCGTCTTGATTGAGTGCATCATCTTCCTTGAGTGTATCATCTTCCTTGAGTATTTATCTTCCTTGAGTGCATCATCTTCCTTGAGTGCACAATCTTCCTTGAGTGCACAATCTTCCTTGAGTGCATCATCTTCCTTGAGTGTATCATCTTCCTTGAGTGCACCATCTTCCTTGAGTGCACAATCTTCCCTGCGTGCATCATCATCCCTGAGTGCATCATCATCCTTGTGTCTTCCTTCTTGATTGAGTGCATCATCGTCCTTGAGTGCACAATCTTCCTTGAGTACAACCACTCCAGCTTGATTGAGTGCATCATCTTCCTTGAGTGCATCATCATCCTTGTGTCTTCCTTCTCTCTCATTACCACCTTTTCCATTTCTTCCTCTGCGTCTCTTTCATTTTTTACTCTTTCTTGACCTTTACGATTTCCTAACCACCCCTTTTTATTTTCTCTCTCTGAAGAAAAAATTTTCCATTTCATCTCTCCCCTTTCCTTCCTTCCTTCCTTCCTTCCTTCCTTCCCCTATCTAATGTCATCCTTAGTCCCCTTGCCGATCTAAACCCCCCCTTTTCATATCCCTTTCCCTTGCCCTACCCTCTCATCTTTCCTCTCATAATTGTCCTTTCTCTCACTCTCCTTTCCCTTGCACTCTCGTAATTGCCCTTCCTGCCCTCTCACGCTGCCTCTTCTTACTGCCCTTTTAACCCACTAATGGACTCCCTCTCAGGTCAGATGAGGGAAGGTAGTGGCTCCATTTTATTTATTTGTAGCCAAGATCATTAACAGATGGGTGGGGAGGGTGGTGGTGGTGGGGGTGGAGAGTATTGGGGTTTGTGTGGGGGTAGTGGGGTGTGTGTGTAGGTAGTAAGGTGTGTGTGTGTGTGGGTGGTAGTGGAGGTGTGTAGGGGTAGTGGGAGGTAGTGGGGTGTGGAGAGTAGTGGGGGTGTAGTGGTAGTGGAGGTGTGTAGAGGTAGGAGGGTGTGTGGGGTAGTAGGGGTATGTAGGGGTGGTAGTAGGGGTGTGTGTAGGTGTGTGTGTGTGGGTGGTAGGAGGGGTGTGGGGGTGTGTGTGGTGTGGGGGGGTAGGGGTGTGTGTGTGGGAGGTGTGTGTGGGGGTGTGGGGAGGTAGGGGGTGGGGAGAGTAGTGGGGGTGTGTAGTGTAGGGGTGGGGGTGTGGAGGTGTGGGGGGTAGTGGGGAGGTAGTGGGGTGTGTGGAGAGTAGTGGGGGTGTGGAGTAGTGGGAAGTGTGTAGGGTAGTGGGGTGGTGGTAGGGTGTGTGTGGGGGGTAGTAGGTAGGGGGTGTGTGGAGAGTAGTGGGGGTGTGTAGTGGTAGTGGAGGTGTGTAGGGGTAGTGAGGGTGTGTGGGGTAGTAGGGGTGTAGGGGTGGTAGTGGGGTGTGTGTGGGTGTGGGTGTGTGTGTGTGTGTGGGTGTGTGCGGGGGTAGTGGGGGTGTAGTGGGGGTGTGGAGGTGGTGTGGGGGTAGTTGGGGTGTCTGAGAGTAGTGGAAGTCTGGGGATAATGATGTGTAGGGGAGTGGGGGCGTGGGGGTAGTGGGGTGTATTGGGGCTGTATGGGGGTAGTGGAGGTGTAGGGTAGTGGGGGGTGTGAGGGGTATGAGGTGGGGGTGTAGGGGTAGGAGGGTGGTAGGGGAGTAGGGGAGTGAGGGTGGTGGGGGGGTGTGTAGGGGTAGTGGGGGTGTAGGGGTAGTGGGGGTGTAGGGTAGTGAGGGTGTGTAGGGGTAGTGGGGGTGTGTAGGGTAGTGGGGTGGTAGTGGGGTGTAGTGGGGTGTACGGGGAAAGTGGGAGTCAAAAAAAGCAGGTCCTGGGAAGTAAAATTAGTTACTCAGGACAAGGCAAAAACAGACCAGGGAAGAGTAGGTTTAAATGTATACTATACAAAACAGTAGGAGCGTTAGAAATAAAATAGACTTGCTGAGAGCGGTTGTATGTACCGAGAATGTAGACGTCATAGCAATCACTGAAACTTGGATGAATCTGCGAGCAAATTTTTTTACAGAGTACCACATAGAAGGGTACAACCTTTTTCACAAGGACAGGGAAGGTAGGAAGGGGAGGGTCGCACTCTCGTCAAGGATACATTAAAATGTTGTATTAATAATTCAATAGGAGAAATGGGGAACCGAGTCTTATGAGTAGAAATCACGGAAGGAAGAGAAAACTAATTATGGGAGTGATTTACAGGCCCAGTCTGGGCAAAGAAGCAGCTCAGCCCATATGGCAGGAAATGAGTAGGGCAGCAAAATATAACAACCTGTGCATATATGGGGATTTCAACTCAGAAATATTGACTGGGACAACATTGTAGGTGACTATGAATCTGAAGACTCCTAGTCGCAGTACAGGACAATTTTTTGAAACAACTAATTACAGAACCTACTAGAGGTGACAATATATTAGACCTACTATCAACAACAAAGAAAATATTATCAGAGATATCACAGGGGAAGAACTAGGTAACAGTGATCACAGAGAAATCAGGTTCACCCTAAATTGGGAAACAAAAAACAATGACAATATGGTCAGAGTCCCAAACTTTCGGTTGGCGGATTATCAGGGATTAAGAAGGTACCTAGGTGAGGTCACCTGGGAACAGTCACGTCAGTCCCCAGTAGGAAGGGGCGAGGTCATAGATGACACAACAATTGATCATGACTATAATATATTCACTAGTATACTACATAAAGCACAAGAACAAAATATACCATACAGAAAAATTAGGTCAAATAAGAATGAGCCAAGGTGGATGACCAGAAAACTTAAACATGACATAGGAATAAAGAAAGGAATTTATAAGAAATTAAAGGGAGGGGAGGAGCAGCTCAGAAATAGGTATAATGAACTATCTAGGAATGTTAAGAAAAATGTAAGGAAAGCAAAGAGAGACTATGAAGTCAAAATAGCAAGAGAATCCAAGGCGAATCCCAAGGGATTTTTCCAGGTATATAGAACAAAAGTCAAGGACAAAGTTGGGCCTTTAAAGTCAGGGAGGGGAGAAGTGATAAATGGCAGTAAGAAATAAGCAAAGCATTGAACAACTATTTCTTATCAGTTTTCACAGAAGAAATTCGCGAGGAAATTCCAGAGGTGGAACTGATATTTAGGGGAAAGGAAGAAGAGAAATTAAAGAATATCACTCAGAAAAGAGGATGTTCTTAAGAGGATAAATAAACTAAAGAAGACAAAATCCCCAGGGCCGGATGAAATTTTCCCTCGAGTCTTGAAAGAGTGTAGGGAACAGATTAGCGGACCCCTTGTAAATATATTTACAAAGTCATAAGACACCGGAGTTGTGCCAGACTTGTGGAAACAGGCAAATGTAGTACCCATATTCAAAAAGGGAGACAGAGCATCAGCGTCAAATTACCGTCCGATCAGTTTGACGTCAGTAGTGGGGAAATTTCTTGAATCAATTATAGCATATAGCATCCGATCGCATCTAGAGAAAAGCAAATTAATCTACGACTCGCAACATGGGGTTACAAAGGGAAAACCTTGTCTAACAAATCTGCTGACGTATTTTAGGAAAATCTTCAAGGTAGTAGATAAGAACGAAAATTATGATGTTATTTACTTAGACTTTAGCAAAGCATTTGATGGAGTACCGCATCAGAGGCTTCTCAGAAAAATTAAGGCTCATCGTATCGAGGGGAAAGTTTTAAATTGGATGAAATCATGGCTCACCGTTAGAACGCAGAGGGTCAGCATAGATGGTGTTAAATCTGAGTGGGGCCATGTAACCAGTGGGGTTCCCCAGGGGTCAGTACATAAGAACATAAGAATGGAGGAAACTGCAGAGGGCCTATTGGCCCATACTGGGCAGTCCCGTTTACACCCAACCCCTATTGCTCATATAAGCATCCAACCTATGTTTGAAGCTATTCAGCGTATTCAAGTTAATGATAATATTTGGTAACTTGTTCCATTCATCCACTACTCTGCTTCCAAACCATTGTTTACTTATTTCACGCCTAAATCTAAATTTATCTAATTTAAAACCATTGTTACGAGTTTGCTCCTGGTTGGATAGTTTGAGTACCTTTGTAATGTCCCCTTTGTTTAGCCCTGCCTTCCACTTATACACCTCTATCAGGTCGCCCCTCGCTCTACGTCTCTCGAGGGAGTGCAAATTAAGATGCTTTAACCTGTCTTTATACTCAAGGTTCCTAATGCCCGGGATTAGTCTTGTCATTCTCCTCTGAATTCTTTCCAAGGATTTATATCCATTCTGTAATACGGTGACCAGAACTGAACTGCGTAATCCAGGTGTGGCCTCACAAGAGCAAGATTCAGTTTTAGGATGACCTCGCTAGTCTTGTAACTAACACTCCTTTGTATGAACCCAAGTACTTTATTAGCCTTGTTACGAGCAAAAACACATTGTTTACTTGGCTTAAGGTTCCTACTTATCATTACTCCTAAATCTCTCTCGCAGTCGGATTTCTCTATGGCATCGTTGTTCATCTGGTATCTGGTTTCCCTGTTTATATCTCCTATACTGAGTACTTTACATTTGTCCACGTTGAATTTCATCTGCCATTTTTCAGACCATTCGAAAAATTTGTTTAGATCTTCCTGTAGTTTTGCGGAGTCCTCGTCAGATTTAATAACACGTCCTATTTTAGTGTCATCAGTAAATCTGCTTATGTTGCTGTCTATGCCGATATCTATGTCGTTTATGTATATAATAAATAGTAATGGTCCAAGTACCTAGCCTTGGGGAACTCCACTTGTGACGTTGCTCCAATGGGACTTAGTGCCATTTATGCTCACTCGCTGTTTCCTGTCCTGTAACCACGCCCTAATCCATTTAAGGATATCACCTTTGATGCCATGTGCTTCTTCCTTTCTAATTAGTCTTTCGTGGGGTACTCTGTCGAAGGCTTTGCTAAAGTCGAGATATACCACATCATAATTGTGGCCCTCGTCCACCGATTTGAAAACTGATGAAAAGAATGTTAATAGATTAGTTAGACATGAACATCCGCTTGTGAAGCCATGCTGGGAATCATTGATCAATCGGTGCTTCTCCAGCTGATTTCGAATAGAGTTTGAAATGAGTGCTTCCAGCAATTTGCCTACTATTGATGTTAGACTGATTGGGCGGTAGTTAGTGGATAGTGATCTATCCCCCTTCTTGAAAATCGGTATTACATTCGCTATCCTCCAGGATTCTGGTACTACACCTGTTTTCAAGGACATGTTAAAGAACTTTGCTAGGGGCATACTAAGCTCTTCCTTACATTCCTTTAATACTCTGGCAAATATCTCATCGGGACCAGGTGACTTATTAGGCTTTAGTTTGTCTATTTGCTTACTAACATCGTTACTGGTCATCTTTTCTCGTGTTTTAGTTTGATACATTTGGTAGAATCCTTTGGGGTTTGTCTTTGCCTCCCTTGCTATCCTTACCTCATTATTCCTCTTGGCTTTCCTTATCTCGGTTTTAACCCTACTCGCCAATACCCTATAATAATCCCAGAGGTAAATTTCGCCACGATTTATCCTTCTACCTACAGCCTTCCTTTGGCCAATGATGTTCTTTAAATAATTATTTATTTAGGGGTAGGGGTAGTGGGGGTGTGGGGGTAGTGAGGGTAGGGGGGTGTGTAGGTGTGTGGGGGTGTGTAGTGGGGGTGTGTAGGTGTGGGGGTGTGTAGGGGTAGTGGGAGTGATGTGGGGTGTGTAGGGGTAGTGAGGGTGGAAGTGGGGGTATGTAGGGGTAGTGGTAGTGGGGGGGTGTGTGGGGGTGTGAGGGTGGAAGTGGGGGGTGTGTGGGGGTGGTGGGGTGTGGGGGTGAGTGGGGGTGTGGGGGTGTGTTGGCAGTGGGTGTATAGGGGTGTGGGGTGGGGTAGTGGGGGAGTGTAGGGTAGTGGGGTGAGTAGGGGTGAGTGGAGTGGTGTAGTAGGGGAGGTTAGTAGGGGTGTGTAGGGGTAGTGGAGGAGGTAATGGGGTTGTGTAGGGGTGGTAGGGGGGTGTGTGGGTATTGGGGGTGTGTAGGGGTAGTGGGGTCTGTAGCAAGGGGTGAGTGGGGGTGTGTGTGGGTGGAGGTGTGTGTGCGGGGCAGGTGTGTTGGTGGGGGGTGTGTGGTGGAAGTGGGGGGATGTGGGGGTTGTGGGGGTGGGGAGTGGTGTGTTGGGGTAGGGGGGTAGTGGGTGGTGGCAGGTGTGCAGGGTAGAGGGGGTGGGGTGTAGGGGTAGGGAGGGAGGTAGTGGGGTGTGTAGGGGTGGTGGGGAGGTAGTAGGGGTGTGTAGGGGTAGTGGGGAGATGGTGGGGGTGTGTAGGGGTGAGTGGGGGGAGGTAATTGTGAGGGCGTGTAGGGGGTGGGGGAGGTGAGGTGTGTAGGGGTTGTGGGGTGGTAAGGGGTGTGTGGGGTATGTGTAGTGAGGGTGTGGGGTGTGTAGGGGTGAGTGGGGGTGTGTAGGGGTGTGTGAGTGGGGGTGTGGGGTGAGTGAGTGTGCTTGGGGGTGTAGTAGGGGTGTGTAGGGGTACAGGTAGGGGGGTATGGGTTGTGGGGGGTGTGTGGGGTGTAGTGGGGGGGTGAGTAGGGGTAGTGGTGGGGGAGGTAGTGGGGGTGTGTAGGGGTAGTGGGGAAGTATTGGGGAGGGGGGTATGTGGGGTGGTAGTGGGGGTGTGTAGGGGGGGAGTGAGGGGTGGTAGTGGGGGTGTAGAGCTGGTGGGTTGTGGGGGTATGGTAGTGGGGGTGTGTAGGGGTGTAGTGGGGATGGTAGTGGAGGTGTGTAGGGCTATTGGGGGTGGTAGTGGGGTGTGAGTGGGGATGTGTAGCGGTAGTGAGGGGGTGGTAGTGGGGGTTTGCAGGGGTAGTGAGGGTGGTATGTGCTGGCTAGTGGAGGAGGTGTGTGTATGGTGGTTGTGGGAGTGTATGGGGTATGCTTGGGTGTGTGTAGTGGGGGTGTGTGTGGAGTAGTGGGGGTGTGTGGAGAGTAGTGGGGGTGTGTAAGGAAATTTGGGGGTGACTTAAAGGTAAGTGTGGAGGTGTGTGGGGGTCTTGGAGGTGTGTGAGGAGGTGTGTGGGGATCTTGGAGGTGTGTGAGGAGGTGTGTGAGGAGGTGTGTGGGGGTCTTGGAAGGAGTGTATTGAAGTCTAACGGGAAAGTTTTAGACTCATTTAGGTAAATGATCTCTCTCTCCATCTCTTGCTTTCTCTAAGTAATAAACTGACAGGAAAGAAGACCCATATCTCATCAGCTGATCACCATAACACAGCCGCTGTGTCTTACCACCACTTTGTCTCTTTGTCTAAAACAGCTGATCCCGACAGCCGTATTGACGGATATCCCCCACAGTTGCCCTCTCCTCCTCCCCATAGCCTCCATATATTCCCCTTTATCCCCAGGTATAAACTCGTCCTTGTTGATTGAGTCCGGAAGGGCGAGTTCACCCCTGAGTTAGGGTAGGTTGTGAGGGTCCTGTTTTGCGTGGCTTTCCGAGTACGGTGGCCAATTAGTAACTAGGCAACCCGATATGCTGAGTTACAAGGTGAGGGGAAGGGGGGGGCTGAGATGAGGGGAAGGGAGAGGGAGGTGAGGCGAAGTAGGAGGGAAGGGAGGGGAAGGGGATGGGAGGAGGAGGGGAGGCAATATATTACAAGTCTGGAGGAGGGGGAAGGAGGAGGGTGGGAAGAGGAGGGAGGAGGGGAGGTTCAAGAGGTGGAGGTTAGTGGAGGGGATTGGTGCTTGGAGGGAGGGAAGATGGTGAAGTGAGGGGAGGTAAAGCTGGGAGGTGGGAGGAGGGAAGGTCGAGAGATTGTGAGGGGGTAAGGGGAGGAAAAGTAGGGATATAAGAGGAATTGAGAGGTTGAGGGGAGGAAAGATTGGGATAGGATGGGTGTAGGGAGCTGAGGGGAGGGAGGGAGGGAGGGAAGTCAATTATATTATCATATGTCAAGTGAATGACAATTATTTTTTCAGTTAAAAAAGTAAACCTGAAAACAATATATAACACACACACACATACATATAAATATAAATATATATATATATATATATATATATATATATATATATATATATATATATATATATATATATATATATATATATATATATATATAAAGTAAATCACTGTAGGTGCGCGTGATCCAGGTATATGCTGATAACCACAAGGAAAAAAAAACACGAAGTTCCCAAGCGCTTTCGTGTAATTCACATCTTCAGGGGTGTTTTTTTACCTTGTGGTTATCAACATATATATATATATATATATATATATATATATATATATATATATATATATATATATATATATATATATATATATATATATATGTGTGTGTGTGTATGTATATATATATAATTAATCATCATAATGGGTGTGAGTCAGTCAGTAAGTGTATCAAGACATCCGGAGGTTGACAGGAGGAGAAATGTCACTCACCGTAATACTCAACATAGCGTCACACAGCCACCACGACACGTGATAATGCGGCACCTTAATACGACGCAGTGTTATTCTGAGGACCTCCGTACCCCCGACCACCACCCCTCAGCCATCAGTCAGCCGATCTGGTAAACAAAAGAATATCCAACATTTACACAACCAAACACGCCCAGCAGCTCACACTTACCAGCTGGCGGTGATATGGCGTTGGTGTTCATGTAAACAAGTTTGTTATCGCGGCATTGGGGGCTACACGTTTCTGGTAAACAGCTGAAAAAACAAAGGTGACAAATCATCTCTTAAAAAAATATCTATTGTCTAAGTATTAATATTTCTTGTACATCTACTATATTTACAGTACCTGCTTTTATTTTACCATCAAAACCGTTTTATCGGAAATTATCATGAAAATAGATAAGAAATTACCATTGCGATAAACATAATTGCCAACTAAACATAATCCTGACAGTAAGAAAGAAAATGTTGACCGTGACCTTGGTCTGTCCAATGCTGTAATTAAAAACATTCAAGTCAGAATCATGAACTCTGATCTAGAAGAAGTGAGAAATGCAGAGAGACCTGACAGTTGTAGCATTAGTAAATATGACAAATTTTGTGACGAGAGGTACCGGTATGGCCAGCATAAGGACAGAACCAGACAATGTGATGTAGTCGTGGCCAGAATTAGGCTAGGATACAGACACATCTGGCAAGTTAGTAACGCTGTACCCATACCAGAACACTCACCATGTAAACTTTGTGATAAGCCTTTAAAGCATACACTTGAACACTATATTATTGAATCTGACACTGTCAAAGACTTCAGGTCACCTGACTTGAGTCGGCGGAGGAGGTGGAGACGGAAACTGGAGGATTTGACAACTTCACTGACGTGTGGTTTCCAATTTAGTTTGTTGTCTATGGTGACGCCGAGGAGCTTCGTGGAATCTACAACCTGGAGTGTGTTCGGAACTAGAGTAATGGAAGGAGGTGGGACAATGTC
>NW_024720342.1:185000-295000 GCF_018991925.1 Homarus americanus
CCCTCACAGATGGTGTTATGAGGGCCTGACGTGGTGTATAATTCCCTCACAGATGGTGTTATGAGGACCTCGCGTGGTGTAGTAATTCCCTCACAGATGGTGTGATGAGGGACTTGACGTGGTGCAGTAATTCCCTCACATATGGTGTTATGAGGGACATGTGGTATAGTAATTCCCTCACAGATGGTGTTATATGAGTGAGGTTTGGTCCCAGGCCTTCCTATCATAGACGGATTAACACATCGCTGGTTGTTGTTAGGTCTCAGAGGGCCGTTATCACTGGGTACATGGGACCTCACTGTGTGAAGGTTAACTTGGGTGAGACTGTTACTGTTGAGTTGTTCTCTCACTGACTTAAGCACTGTTCACCACTGTTCATCTCCAGTTTAACACTGGTTCCGTTCCTTTCCTAAATAAATTGTAACTTCTGGCGAGAACTTGTTGATATTCCGGTGGGTAGGAGGGTTCAGGGGAGGGAGTTGGTATGGGCCAACCTAACAGTTGACCTGGCTGCTCCGGAGGAGCGCCAGGTACGATATGACCCTTCGGTGGTCAAGGATGTGTGTGTGTGTGTGCGTGTGTGCGTGTGTGCATGTGTGTGTGCGTATGTGTGTCTGCGTGTGTGCATGTGCTGCGTGTGTGTGTGTGTGCGTGTACGTGTGTGTGTGTGAGGCGTGCGTGTGTGCGTGTGTGTGTGTGTGCTATGTGTGTGTGTGTGTGTGCGTGTGTGTGTGCGTGTGCGTGTGTGTGTGTATGTGCGTGTGTGTGTGTGTGTGCAGTGTGTGTGTAATAATAATAATAATTAACGGTTTATTGAAAAAATTCTGCAGCCGAAGGCTGAAATATACATTGGACATAAATGACTTATTCACATACATTGGTGGTTTAACAAAAGCCTTCATTAGAAGGTAAAGGAACATACAGTGAACACAGATTAATGTAGGTGTTGAACGCAAACTTCGTAGTGTGTGTGTGCGTGCGTACGTGTGCGCGTGTGTGTGTGCAGTGTGTGTGCGTGCGTGTGCGTGTGTGTATGTGTGTGTGTAATAATAATAATAATAATAATTAACGGTTTATTGAAAGAGCTTGCAGCCAGAAGGCTGACAAATTACATATTTGGGGAATGGGTTACGAATTACAAATAATATAACGTATATAAGTGACACAAATAAGACATATGTGTGTGTGTGTGTGTGCGTGTGTGTGTATGTGCAGTGTGTGTGTGTGTGTGTGCGTGTGTGCATGTGTGTTTGTGCGTATGTGTGTGTGTGCATGTGTGTGTGTGTGTGTGCGTGTGTGTGTGTGTGGTTGCGTGTACGTGTGTGTGTGTGCGTGCGTGTGTGTGTGCGTGTGTGTGTGTGTGTGTGTGTGTGTGTAATAATAATAATAATAATAATAATAATAATAATAATTAACGGTTTATTGAAAGAGCTTGGCAGCAGAAGGCTGAAAATATACAGTTACATATTTGGGGAATGGGTTTCGAATTACAAATTATATACAAGTAACATAAGTGACACAAATAAGACATATAATAACTAGATGGGGAAAAGCTCAAACTACAGTTCATTTCAACATAGTGACAGTGTTTACTGGGAGTGAATACACTGGTTTATTACAAGTTATTGATAATTTTACAATGGTTGGGACTGGGCTGTTCTTATAGCGATCAGTTCGTGCACGTATGGGCTGGATGCGGTTGTGGTGTCGAACAGCAATTCTCAGACTAGGGATCTCAGGTGGTATTGGAGCCGGTGTCGAGGATGGTGTAGAAGCTTCTTACAAATTTGCAGATGAGGTCGTGGTGATGGTCAGTGAGAGTCGAAAGGGTCAGTGTGTTGAGCGCTTCTTGATATGTGGAGTTGGAAGGGAGAGAATAATCTTGCATGCCCTCTGCACTTTTTCTAGGTGTTTACGTTGTGTGGCATTTAGGAGGAAGACCAGGTGGGGGAGGCATAGGTGAGCTTGGGAAGTATGAATGTTGTGTAAACACTGTGTGTGTGTGTGTGTGTGTGTGTGTGTGTGTGCGTGTGTGTGCGTGTGTGAAAGAGTAGTAACTTAAACCATCGTTCTCAAAGGGTTAAACATTTTAATTAGTTTGACTTAAGGCATAATTTCATTACTTTTTTTAACAAATCTCAAATGTATATATGAATGATAAATATCTCCTTCTTGGCATTAAATTCCGTTATTTATCTTATTTTATATTATCTAATTTCATGTTTATGTTTCTTGTACAGAAGTTCCTTTAGTGGTTTGGGGGGAATATTAATTTTTCTTAATTATTTATATACGTAAAAACACTTGAGGTTTATAACTGATCATTGAAATATTTAGGAGTTTTTCTTAAGGTTTCTGGAAGTTTCTTGGGGTTTCTTGAGGGTTTCCGTAGGTCAGTTTTAGTCTAGAGTTGATGAAGGTCCTTACAAGGCTTGGGAGGATGACATTTATGTTTTAAGGATATTGTGGAAGTCGGTGTAATATTTTTGAAGAAGTCTAGAAGATGTTGGAGGTTCACCCAGCTGTGAATTAGTAACTACCTGTTCAGCTTGGGAAGTAAAGATTTGTCGAGTGCAGTGACCGGCCACACTACCACCTGGTGTATACAAAAAGAAGGTTTAGTTTACTCTGACTTACATCCAGGAGGGCCATCTTATGCCTTTTTGTTAAAGCAGCCTTAGGCGCCTACACTGATCCGCCTTTTGCCTGCACTGGCGCTCTTTTCTGTTATACTTCCGCCTCCTGCTGGGGTTCAAGGTCTTACCCATCTCCATATCACGCCCGGGAGAAATGGTACGTATTGCTTAATGGAAAACCGGGTGTGTCTCCTCTTCCCCATGGTGAGTATGCCATCTTCCTCGCATGGTGGTGGACCAGGATGGCGGTGGACCAGGATGGTGGTGGACCAGGATGGCGGTGGACCAGGATGGTGGTGGACCAGGATGGCGGTGGACCAGGATGGTGGTGACCAGGATGGTGGTGACCAGGATGGTGGTGGACCAGGATGGTGGTGGACCAGGATGGCGGTGGACCAGGATGGTGGTGGACCAGGATGGCGGTGGACCAGGATGGTGGTGGACCAGGATGGTGGTGGACCAGATGGCGGTGGACCAGGATGGTGGTGGACCAGGATGGTGGTGGACCAGGATGTTGGTGGACCAGGATGGCGGTGGACCAGGATGGTGGTGGACCAGGATGGCGGTGACCAGGATGGTGGTGGACCAGGATGGTGGTGGACCAGGATGTGGTGGACCAGGATGGTGGTGGACCAATGGGTGGACCAGGATGGGTGACCAGGATGGTGGTGACCAGGATGGCGGTGACCAGAGGTGGTGGACCAGGATGGCGGTGGACCAGGATGGTGGTGGACCAGGATGGCGGTGGACCAGGATGGTGGTGGACCAGGATGGTAAGGGCCTTATGAACTCATCTTGTGGCTCTGCAGGAGGTAGTGATCGAGGAGGGCGGGACGTGTTCAAGAGAGCCACGCTAGGATCCCCAAGTAAAGATCTCACCCCTCCGTAGATCGCCCAGGAGACCTACTTCAGGATCCCCTCTGCCTCCTACCGGAAGTAAGAACCTCCCATCCTTTCCCTCCCCACCAGGAGAGAGAGAGGGGGGTCGTGGAGGGGCTTCAGGCAGGTTGGTGGTGGTGGGGTAGGCGAGGCGCCCTAGGCCATGCACACCACGTCTTCACAACACCAATCTGCACTTCAATCTTGGCGTAGCGGCCGACGCAGCACTGGCCGAGGCGAGGCAAGGACCTTACACACTGATAATGAGCCTAGGGAACCCTTAGCTTAGCGTCGGCCGCCCCTGGGAGCCGCCCCTGAGGGTTACGTCTTAGGGGTGTTCCTCCGAGTGTGACTTGACTTTCGTCCCACTTTTCCCGGCGTGTTCCGCCTCGCAGGACCCGGTTGAACGCGGCGCCGTCACTGAAATTGAGTCGTCGTGATGGAGGAGGAGGAGGAGGAGGAGGTGATGGTGGAGGAGGAGGTGATGGAGGTGGTGTTGCTGGGTCATCCCTAGTCCTCTTCCTTCCTCTTCCACTACCACCTACCACCACCACCACCACCACCACCACCACCACCACCACCTACCACCACCATCATCACCATCACCATCACCACCATCACCAACCACCGCCACCTACCACCACCACCAACACCACCTACCACCACCAACACCACCACCACCACCTACCACCACCACACCTACCACCACCACCACCACCAGCACCACCTACCACCATCTACCACCATCACCACCTTCACTACCTACCACCACCTACCACACCAACACCACCTACCACCACCACCTACCACCACCAACACCACCTACCACCACCACCTACCACCATCACCGCCTACCACCACCACCACCACACACCAACACCACCTACCACCACCACCTACCATCACCGCCTACCACCACCTACCACCACCTACCTCCACCTTCCACCACCACCACCTACACACCACACCTGCAACCACCACTACTACCACCTACTAACTACCATCACCACCACCTACCATCACCACCACCTACCACCACCACCATTACCACCTACCACCATCACCAGCTACCACCATCACCACCTACCTCCGCCTACCACCATCTACCACCACCTACCACTACCTATCACCACCTACCACCTCACCTACCACCACCTACTACCTATCACCCTACCACCACCTACCACTACATCACCACCTTCCTCCCTGCCACCTCCTACCACCATCACCTACCATCACCTATCACGACCTACCACCTACCACCTCTACCACCTACCACCATCTACCATCCTATCACCACCTACCACAACCATGAGCACCCACGACCTACCATCACCACCACCTACCACCGTTACCACCACCCTTTACCACCTATCACCACCTACCATCACCACCACCTACCACCACCACCTACCACCACCACTTCCTACCTTCCACCACCTCTCACCACGTTTTCTCCTGCCACCAACCACCACGTACCACCACCACCTACCACCACCACTTCCTATCACGACCTACCACCTCCTATCACCACCTCCTCCTACTGCCACATACCACCACCTACCATCACCTACCGCCTACCACCAACACCACCTACTGCCACTACCAGTAGATATAATCAACTAATTATGTACAATATATATATATATATGCTGATAACCACAAGGAAACAAGAAACACAGAAGTTCCCAAGCGCTTCCGTGTAATTCGCATCTTGTGGTTATCATCATATACTTGGATCACGCACACCTACAGTGATTTACTTATATATATATGTATATATATATATATAAAAAAAAAAAAAAAAAAAATATATATATATATATATATATATATATATATATATATATATATATATATATATATATATATATATATGTGTGTGTGTGTTGATGACCCGGAAATCAATGTACTCGTCGATGATAAACGTGCTGCTTTAACTGACTGGCAGAACAACCCTCAGTCTCAGATCAAAGCTGATACCTTCCGATAGAAGAAAGAGACGGCCCATCGCGAATTTTTCAATTCCAATAAAACATTTTATCGGCCAATCACTAATTGCACAGCCCCTTCCCCCTCCCCCTCTGCCTATCCGACGGTAACTCCTAATTAAAGATGAAAAAGTCATCCTTCAGTGCTGGAAAGAGCACTTCCATTCGCAGCTCAACCGAAACACAATGGTGGATGTCCTAACTACCCAGTTAGTCCCTCAGCATCCAGACATAACAAACCTCAGGGCCTAATGAAATCCCAGCGGAGGTGAAAAAAAGCAGGAGGACCTCTGCTTACCAGCCGTCTCCACTCTCTCCTGGAGAATATATGGGAAAAGGAGGAAAACACCCAAGCTCTTAAAGATGCCTCGATCGTCAATATCAATAAGAACAAGGGAAATCCGTCTGACTGTGGCAACTACCACGGGATCTCGCTGCTGTCCCTAGCTGGCAAGATTATCGCCCGAGTCACCCTAAACAGACTTCTTCCTGAGGCAGAAGACTTCCTCCCAGAATCTCAATGTGGCTTTAGACTATCACATGTCACCACTGACATGATCTTTGCTGCCCGCCAGATGCAGGAAAAGTGCAGAGAACAGTGTCATTACCTGTAAATGGCCTTCACTGACCTAACCAATGCCTTCAACTCGGTCAACAGGAAAGCCCTCGGCAGCTTTGTCTGTCCACCAAAATTCATCGCCATTGTGAGGCAACTCCACGATGACATGAAAGGCAGTGTCCTGCACAATGGAACCCAGTCTGAATTCCTCTCCACCCAAATGGGGGTTAAAGAAGGGTGTGTACTGGAACCAACTCTCTTTTCCATTTTCTTGGCTGCCATCCTTACTCGTACCAGTGCCAACTTAGCTGGCAGGGTGGACACCCAGTACGAGATATAGCGTCTTTTCAACATAATACGACTCCAGGCAGGAACCAAGATGTTAGCTTCCATTACTGAACTTCAGTATGCAGACGACCTCACTCTTATCGCTCACACTGAACACGACTTACAAGAGATCTTGAACACCTATGCAGATTCGTGTGCACACTTCGGCCTTGGGGTGAATATACATAAGACTCAGATACTCTTACAGCCTGCCCCTAGTTCATACACACTTCCACCATCTATCCATCCCTGCGGATATCGATGAGAGATTTGTCATCAGATCAGATGTGCATCTGAAGCCTTTGTCAGACTATGTACCCATGTCTTCAGCTGTAGGGAACTGAAATTATCTACAAAGTTACACGTATATCGAGCAGTGGTGCTCCCCACCCTGCTATATGGCAGTGAGATATGGGTCACATACAGAAGACACCTCCAGGCACTTGAAAACTTTCACCAACGTAGTCTACGTTTCATCCTCCAAGTTCACCGGGTAGTAAAGAGAACAAATGCCAGTCGTCTCGTTGACATCAACTGTAGGAGCATCGAGGCTACTATTATCCACGAACAGCTACGCTAGACTGGCCATGTTACCCGTTTGGACGACATTAGACTGCCAAAGCAGCTACTTTACAGTCACTTAACGAATAGTAAACGTAACGCTGGCGGGCAACTGAAAAAGTATAAGGATAGTCATGAGACAAACCTGAAAAAGGTGCCAAATCGACCCCTTCACCTGGGAGACGATTACTCCACACCGTAACGCTTAGAGGAGCACCACAGAAGACGGTGTCAATACTTTCGAATTAGCCCGACTGCCACTGCCCTTCCCGCACTAGATGTAGCCCTCCACATGTGCCACATTTCTGGACGACCCTATCTGTCCCGTATCGACCTCTCTAGTCATCTCAGAGCTCAACAACGAAGGTGACATCCTTATTAGTTAGCACAGCTGACTACTACGTAGCAGCACAGTATTATGTGCGTGTGTGTGTTTAACTATGTCTACCCATGAATTCTTACTTTCCTCTCCCCTAATACTGGTCACCATCCTACCCATCCGTTAGCATATTCTTTTCATCGGTCAACTTCCCCATCCTTAATTATTTCCTTCTATAATATCTTCCCCAGCTATTCTCCACCCCATACCTTCCTCCCCAGCTCTTCCCCACCCCATACCTTCCTCCCCTTCTCTTCTGCTGATGCTACCACCTAACTAGATACAGCTCTTCTCCACCCTGTCTTCCTCCCTTCTCTCCACCCATAGCTTTCACTCCCATCTCTTCCTCCACCTACCTGTCCTCCACAGCTCTATCACCCATACTTCACTCCCCAGCTCTTCTCCACCCCATCCTTCCTCTGACTCTTCTCCACCCATAACTTCACTCCCCATCTCTTCTCCTGCTCTATTCCTCTGACTCTTCCACCCCTCAACTTCCTCCCCATCTTCCTCTTATACCTTCCTCCCAACTCTTCCCACCCTAACTTCCTCCCATCTCTTCTCCACCCCATATTCCTCTGACTCTTCCCCACCCATCGCTTCATCTGACTCTTCTCCACCCCATAGCTTCCTCCCCAGCTCTTCTCCACCCATATTTCACTCTTGACTCTTCCCCACCCTTAACTTCCCATCTCAATTCTCCCACCCTGCCATCTGATATTTCCCCACCCTATTTCCTCTGACTCTTCTCCATACCTTCCTCTGACTCTTCTCCCACCCATAGCTACACTCCCCAGCTCTTCCCCCACCCATAACCATCTGACTCATGCTCCACCCATAGCTTCCTCCTATTACCCAGCTTCCTCCCCAGCTCTTCCCCACCCCTTAACTTCCTCCCAACTCTTCTCCACCCCATAGCTTCCTCCCCAGCTCTTCTCCACCCCATAGCTTCCTCCCCAGCTCTTCTCCACCCCATAGCTTCCTCCCCAGCTCTTCTCCACCCTTTAAGGTTCCTCCCAGTTTCCCTTGTTTTTCCTCTTTTCTCTTCTCCTCCCTCCTCCGTTATGGATAGTTTCCCCTCGACGCTTCCATCTCGCCTCTTCCTTATTTTTCTTCCTATTTTTTCTCCTTCCGTTTGTTTCACCTAATACTTTATTCACGGTTCCCCTCTTCCTCCACTTCCTCCTCTATTTCTTTCTTTCTTCTTCTTCTTCTTCTTCTTCTTCTTCTTCTTCTTCTTCTTCTTCTTCTTCTTCTTCTTCTTCTTCTTCTTCTTCTTCTTCTTCTTCTTCTTCTTCTTCTTCTTCTTCTTCTTCTTCTTCTTCTTCTTCTTCTTCTTCTTCTTCTTCTTCTTCTTCTTCTTCTTCTTCTTCTTCTTCTTCTTCTTCTTCTTCTTCTTCAGCCCTTCTTCTTCTTCTTTGTTGTTCTTTCTTCTTCTTTCTTCTTCTTCTTCTTCTTCTTCTTCTTCTTCTTCTTCTTCTTCTTCTTCTTCTTCTTCCTTTGCCTTCTTCTTCTTCTTCTTCTTCTTCTTCTTCTTCTTCTTCTTCTTCTTCTTCTTCTTCTTCTTCTTCTTCTTCTTCTTCTTCTTCTTCTTCTTCTTCTTCTTCTTCTTCTTCTTCTTCTTCTTCTTCTTCTTCTTCTTCTTCTTCTTCTTCTTCTTCTTCTTCTTCTTCTTCTTCTTCTTCTTCTTCTTCTTCTTCTTCTTCTTCTTCTTCTTCTTCTTCTTCTTCTTCTTCTTCTTCTTCTTCTTCTTCTTCTTCTTCTTCTTCTTCTTCTTCTTCTTCTTCTTCTTCTTCTTCTTCTTCTTCTTCTTCTTCTTCTTCTTCTTCTTCTTCTTCTTCTTCTTCTTCTTCTTCTTCTTCTTCTTCTTCTTCTTCTTCTTCTTCTTCTTCTTCTTCTTCTTCTTCCTTCTTCTTCTTCTTCTTCTTCTTCTTCTATTCAGGACTTCTGTTAATATAGCTCGGGCTTATAATGGCAGCTGAACTTCCCCAGTACGTTAACGTTGCGGGGCTATATTAGTGGAGCATATATTAACGACACGGAGCATTACATCAAACGGAACGTATTAAATCAGGTCCTATGATAAACGGAACACCAGAGATCCGGGTCCTATGATAAACGGAACACCATAGATCCGGGTACTACGATAAACGGAACACCATAGATCCGGAATACTACGATAAACGGAACACCATAGATCCGGGTCTCAATGACGGCATGAAACGTCCTATAATCGACTGTATACAGCACGACGGTTATTAGGACGGCTGGGAGACACTCGCTGAATCATGTGTGTGTGTGTGTGTGTGTGTGTGTGTGTGTGTGTGTGTGTGTTTGTGTGTGTGTGTGTGTGTGTTCTCCTCTCCTCTCAGTTGTGATAGGGTGGGAGGAAGGTCGTGGGAGAGAGAGTAAAAGCTCCTTAACAGTTGATATAATCGGCACTGAGGCTTTATATTAACGGCACAGGTCAAGGAAACAGATTGATATGATATCATGTAGATGGTCTGTGAAATTATCCTAAAAAGGCCCGGACCATTTAAATGGGACGAGAAACTATCCTAAAAAGTCCGAAATATTTAATTAAATGAGACGAAAAACTATTCTAAAAGGCCCAGAATATTTTAACGAGACAAGAAACTATCCTAATAGGCCCGGGTTATCGATAAGAACTTCCCAGAGCCCTCACATAAAAGGGTCAAGAATTTCCCAAGCACACCACGAGTTTCCATCATAATCCTTTAAAAAAGTCTTAGGCCGGATAAAAGGTATTGGAACCAGATTAAAGGTACTGGAGCCGGAATAAAGGTACTGGAGCCAGATTAAAGTTACTGGAGCCAGATTAAAGGTACTGGAGCCGGAATAAAGGTACTGGAGCCGGAATAAAGGTACTGGAGCCAGATTAAAGGTACTGGAGCCAGATTAAAGGTATTGGAGTCAGATTAAAGGTACTGGAGCCGGAATAAAGGTACTGGAGCCAGATTAAAGGTACTGGAGCCGGAATAAAGGTACTGGAGCCAGATTAAAGGTACTGGAGCCGGAATAAAGGTACTGGAGCCAGATTAAGGTACTGGAGCCGGAATAAAGGTGCTGGAGCCAGATTAAGGTACTGAGCCAGATTAAAGGTACTAGACCGGAATAAAGGTACTGGGCCGTTAAAGGTACTGGAGCCGGAATAAAGTACTGGGCTGAATTAAAGGTACTGGAGCGGAACAAAAGGTACTGGAGCCAGATTAAAATTACTGAGCCAGATTAAAAGGTACTGGAGCCAGATTAAAGGTACTGGAGCCAGATATTAAGTGGATCAGAACTGGATAATAAAGTTACCTATAGCCAAACAAAACAAAAGGGAGCCGGGATCGAATGATTAAGAAATCCGAGGCCGGAAAATACAAACTGAAGCCGGGACTGGACAATACCAGACCCCGAACCCGTGAATATACCAGATGAAACCCGGACAATACCAGACGAACCCAGCCGGACAATACCAGAAAGCAGACCTGGAGCGGACAATACCAAGCAGACCTGGAACCGGATACCAAACAGACCTGGGCGGACAATACCAAACGAACCTGGGCCGGACAATATGGGTGACACAGGGTCTCCAAACAACCAGACAGACCCATTTCCTCCCCCTCCCCTCCCCCTAGTCTCGACAATCATCCTCCGTTTTGTGACTCGCTGGGGGAGAGAAGCTGCTACTGCCTGGACCTCCTCTCCCCTTCCTCCCTCCCCTCCTCCCTTTTTGGTCCATCAATCTGGCGTGCGATCAATAGACATCGGACCGACTCGGGGCATCACGACCGCCTCCGACACTTCTTTTCGGTCTCTTGCATAATGTTTCGTACACCAGAGGGAGGGGTCCTCTTTCCACTCTCTCTCCCTCTCTCCTTCAGTACTTCCCTTCCTCCTTCCCTCTCTCCCTCCGTGCTTCCCTCCTTCCTTCCCTCCATCTGTCTTCCCTTCCATCCCCGCTTCATTTCCTCCCCTTTTCCTTCTTTCCTTTCATTCGTCGTGCCTCCCTTCCTCCTCCTTTTCACTTACTTTTCCTTCCTCCTCCCCTCCCCTCTTACCCTCGTTTCTCTTCCGTCCCCCTTCCTTCTCTCCTCTCCCTCCTTGCAGCTTCCCTCTCCCCCCTCTGTTACTCTCCGTCTGTCCGTCCCTCTCTCCAGTCAGTCCGTCCCTCCCTCCTCCTCCTCCCCTCTTCCCACTGTCTTGGTTTACGTGGCTTGGTAATGAAATATAAAGTCCCCCCTCCCCTCCTTTTCCTCTCATCTCCCCTCCCTCCACCTTCCCTCCTCATCCTTACCGCTCCTCCCTTTCCCCTCCCTTCCGACTTCCTTCCCTCACCTCCCCCCGGTTCCCTCCCGAAAGTGGTCGGTCGGGAGCCGTTCTCGGGAATGGGAATGGGAATAACTCGGTGGCGGCGGCGGTGGTGATTATCCCGCTAACAAGATGTTAATGACCAGATGACAGCAATATGCCCGCTCTGACGGTGTGAATATAGAGGAGAAGAGTGGAAAGGAGGAAGAAGGTATTACCTTTATTCTCTCTCTCTCTCTCTCTCTCTCTCTCTCTCACTATAAAAACACTATAGGTTTTCTCCTTTCTACCGCAATGCCTTACTCCCTAACCCCTACCCCTTATCCCCACCCATTCCCCATCCCCTCTCATCCCCTCCCATCCCATACCCTGTACTGCTGCTCTACCTATTCCACAAATCACTCTGGCTCTTTACTAAGGGGGATACAAATTTACTTACTACTGTATGTATAGTCAGGTTTAAAAGTAAATTAAGAAGTAATAATAATAATAATAATAATAATAATAATAATAATAATAATAATAATAATAATATCAATAATAATAATAAGAATGAAGTAATAACTCAGGAAGTAATATTAGTAAGTACCTGTGAAATAAGCTTTCAGTAGGTGACACCAAAAAGGGTGTACTCGTATTCTGGCTTGCGGGGAGTGTAAAACAGTCCAGACTATAGATTACTTTGGGGTGGTGTCTGACCTAGGTCAGTTTATACCAGGGAATAAGGTGGCCAGAAGGGGGGTGGGTACAGAATTTATTGGTTAAGGTGGGGAAAGGATGGAAGGCATGCTGGGGCTCAAGACACAGCCAGACATGAAGGATAGAGAAGTCACGACAGATAGTAATGGGGGCAAAGGTTGGAAAAGAAGTTTAATGAGTTTAACAGAGGGGGACGACACCCCTTGTTTTACATATTACAGAGTTTGTTCGCTAACTAAGTTGCACAATGGTTACTTTAGTAGACAATGATTAGACTGATTTTACAATTACAAGTTTATTAAAATCTTATACTGTATTAAGTTATGGACTCACTAGATTGTGACTTGTTAAATATGATCTTATATCATCGAAGTTTAAATCTAAGGTGAATTGATGTGGCCGACATAGATGGGTCGTGGGTTGGGTTGTTGTGGTGTGGGCAGACTCCGTCGCCACCGGGCGTGGGACGCCATCCGTTGATGTCTTCCCCGCGTAGGTGGTTTGGCCTGTGAGGGTCGTCCAGGAGCTTATCCCAAACCTTCATCCCTATGCGATGGAACCTGACGTTGAGGGCCTCCGTTTTATTTCTTAGGTGGATGGTTTCCACTGTTCCGTGGTAGGGTGACGCTTGGCCACTGGCTGACCTCAGACACTTGTTTAGGAAGCTCTGTAGTTATTGTAGCCTGGTCTTCCTGAGCGTGACAGGTGGGACGTGTGGGTACTCCAGCACAGGCCTCACCAGCGCCTTGTACAGGTGGACTTGTATCTTCTCAGGCATCAGTTTAAAACGTTTTAATTTGGCGGCGGCGACTTTGGCTTTCTTTAGTCTGTCCTTCACGTGGGACGTGATGCCCGTCCGAGAGATGATGAGGCCGAGCAACCTGCCTTGTTCAGAGTACTCAATCTCTTCGAATTTCGTTGTTTGTTTTTATCTTCCATTTATTTTCATACCTCGAGAAATTCTCTATTGCCCGAGCAATGAGTCGCGCCATCCTTGGCGTGGACCTTCCTGGGCAGGTGACGATCTGTGTCACATAGTCGGCATACATGACGTACTCGCTGTCGACGATTGGAGGTGGCAGGTCAGCTGTGTAGAGTGTGTAAAAGGTTGGTGAGAGACAAGAGCCCTGAGGCGCGCCGCTCGAGAGTGAGAATTCTTCTCCACAATGTTGTTGCATCTTGATTTTGGCTCTGCTGTCCGCAATGAAGTTGCACAGCAGGCTCGTCAGGTCTTCTGGTAGCCCCGCGTGCCAAACTTTGTCAAACGCCTTGCTAATGTCCTTCAGCACTACGTTGCACTGCATGCGGCCAGTCATGGCGTTGGCTGTCTGCTCATAGGAGGGGGATTAGCCTCAGTACTGGCGGAAGCCGAAATGGCGGGGATCATGCATGTCTTCGTCCTCTAGAGACACATCTGCAACTGCTTGTTTACTATTTTTTCGAGGATTCTGGTGAAGGTTCCAAGTGTTCCCTGAAGAATGCACTGATGGGTAGGGAAACACCGGGTAACACTGAAGTCCGTTTATTAAAGGATAGGAGAAATACAAGTGGTGACCAGCGTGTGCCATGCACGGCTCACACAGTCAGACTGAGACTGCCCTGCCATATGGCAGCCTCGGGGCAATGATGCCACATAACTCGTGCAGTGTTGCCATGTAATTATATATATAAATGCTACTCGGCACAGTAGCTTAAATAGAAGGTTGCTACTCGGCACAGTAGCTTAGATACATAACCTACATCTGGCAGGTACTTTGAGTAGTGATATTGGTCGAAAGTATTCGACTTTGTTCGGAGGCTTCCCTTCTTTTGGTATGAGGCGATTAGGCCTAGTCTCTCTCTATATCTAATATACTATAGGACTAGCTGTCTGTCTGTCTGTCTGTCTGTCTGTTCTGGGCAGCCGAAACGGCACAATCGCTTTTCATCAAACTTGGTGGAAAAATCGCAAAAAAAATTCGTAGAGTGGAACAAACCTGGTCCCATATCGATGGTTTCTTTAAGAAGCCATTAATTAACCATTTTATTTATGCTGGAAAACGATGTCGCTGTATGCTGTCAGCCTGACGGTGGTTGCGCGCAAGCCAAAGCACGAGCATTCGAACTTTCACGCCTCGGTAAACTGTACCACCGGACTCGCCATCGGGCACGAAGGGCCCACGATCACTTGTAGTGTTCTATAATCTACAGTTCTCTGCTGGTTGTCATGTATATTTATGCTGTGTTGACGTATTTGATAGACGAGCGAGGCTTCATATATATGTGGTGACTTACCCGCTGGTCCCTGTACACAACCATCCTCATACTGTACATTATAAGTCATCATCTTAGGTCGTCAGTATTGTTGTCTTCGCTCACAGATCACTTTAAAACATCTTTCTCTCACATTAACATGAACCTTCGCCATATCAAACAAAAATGACCCCAGACTTTCCCCAGAATGCATTGCGTTAAATGTTACGAGTGTCGAGTGTCCGTCATAATTTTTTGTTCTTAGTATGAAATACGTTGGTTCGGATGGTGTGTGGTAGGGAGTGACAGTTTCGCTCATTACTCGTCCACACTGAATGGTTCATGATTTAAGTATTAACTATATTTATTACTTCATGTAGTCAATATATTATGTTTGAGTATATTATATTTTATTGTATTAGGTTTGTATATAGATTAGATAAGTGGAACTACTATCAATAGGTAATTTAGATAAAGTTTATGTTTTGGCCAATCAGGATATAGTGCGTCAGTATTTGGCGGTAGAGAGGTGACGCCGGTGACCTACTGGTACACTCTAGCACCAGTATTGCTCAAACTTTTTCACTTCATTCCCCCCATGAGGAACACACAACATCCTCGTGGCCCCCTTCAGTTCTCTCCCAAGCCCCTCACAAATAATGATGAAAATAAACTGTTTTGGTTCTCTTCCTTTATTTTGATGTTTTCAATCATCAAACAGAATGCATATTTTGTTACAGTTCAATGGGATGGATGACATTGTTTCTTTGTTGCCTGATTCGAGGTTGAGTCACTGATAAAGCACATCTCATGTCTGGGTCCACATGTAACCGGTTTCGGCTTTTATTCTTTATTTGAAGAAATTTGGAGAAACCAGATTCACACAAATAAGTAGTAGAAAATGGCAAGAGGACTCGAAGTGCGATCTCACTAACTTTTGGATATGATTGATATATTGAGCACCATAATGCAGTCAGAGATTTTTCTTCATAGAGGTCTGGCAGCAGAATCGTTTCTGAGATCAAGGAATTCGTCCTGACCATCGTCGGGAATGGCAGCAATATCAAGAGTGCCAGAGAAAGGATTCCTCACCAATATCCCTTCTTCCTCCTCGAATTCTGGGAAGTACCTTTTGAGCTCACTTTCCAAGTGCTGAATTATTTAATTTTTGAGTGATGGGTCAAGTATATGATCCTCTTCAATCTCGTCAAGAACAGCTGAGAGATTCTCAAACATGGCAACTTTTCCTGCACTGACTTTCCCTTGCCAGTTCTGGAGTTTGTCAAGAAATGCACGAATACAATCCATGTGGTGAAACACATTTATTTCCTTGCCTTGTAGCCTGAGATTTAACCTGTTTAGCTGCTCAAATATGTCTGCCGGGTACGCAAGACGTGGCTCCCATAACACCTTTGTTGAAGTGACTCAGTAGATCATCCTTCCCTTTCATTTCCATGAACAACTTAAATTCTCCCCAAAGTTCGAACACTCGATTCACAACATTACCCGTGGAAAGCCATCGCACTTTGGAGTAAGAGAGGAGGGTTTCATGCTCTGAATCCATGCCTCTACAGAGGTTCTGGAAAAGGCGAGAGTTCAAATCTCCTGCTTTCACAAACTTGACTCATTTTACCACTACCTCCAGGATCCTGCAAAGGGTATCAGGGAGGGTTTTCGACGCCAGTGCAAAACGATGGATCATACAATGAACCCCTTTGGCATTCGGAGTTACTTCCTTGACGTGCTTCTGTAACCCCGATTTCGACCCCAGCATCGCCGGAGCCCCATCAGTACAGCCTCCACAACAATTTTCCCAGGTGATCCCGTTAGTTGTGAAGAAAGAAGTCAACTTTTCCATCACATTTAAAGCTGTTGTGGTAGTTTCAAGCTGTGTACAGAACAGATATTCATCCTTGATGTCACGCAAGAATACATACCTAACAAACACGAGTAGCTGTGCACAAGAACTCACATCCGTTGACTCATCCAGCTGTATTGCAAACATATCAGTTGGAGACGATTTAATCTCTTGTATCACTTGTTCCATGATATCATCTGACATTTCACTAATTCTCCGTTTCACCGTGTTGTATGACAAGAAAATCTGCTGAATCTTACGTTCAGTTGCCTCTCCAAGAACCCGCTTGACCATCTTTAAAGCATACGGCTTAATTAAAGCTCACCAATCGTGTGGGCCTTCTTCTTCTTCTTTGCTATTTCAATGGATACCTCATATGATGCCTCAAGCACACTTAAGTTATGTTGTTGGAAGGCACCACTCTCAGACAGTCTCTGTTTTCCCAAACTCAGTTCATGGCGCTTGAAGAAATCAGGGTATCTCTCCGTAAACTGAGGGTGGATTGTCGTCAAATGATGCTTCAGCTTACTAGGCCTCATGGAATCGTTCCCCAGCACTTTGAAACACAACACACACTGAGGTTTCTCGATGCCATCAGCGAGGATTGATGTAAATCCGTAGTTAATGTATTCATCACTGTACTTCCGCTTCTTAGCTACACTGGCAGCCATCGCCAATCTTGGGAAATTAAAAAAAAACAATGCCACACAGACAGAAACAGACGAATGATAAAGACTAAAAATTGTAATAATAAAAAACAGAAATGAGACAATAATCGGAATGGCAAACACACAAACATGCATGAAGTCCATACATACTGTATGTAAACATACATAAAATGCCTATGCAAGCTCACGTAAAACATACACATCCAGTCCACTCCCAGTACACTGACAAATTTTCCTAATGATATCTTGAGTAAGACTGAGAACATTCGGTCTGATCACCACTTATAAAGAGATGATAAACGGACATGCACAGAACAGGTGAGATCAGTGACTCAGTCCAGCGCCCGTCACCCTGCTGACAGGAACTAGAATCGTGCAATCTGAGCGAGATAATGAAACACTAGCTGCTGCACCATACTATGT
This sequence comes from Homarus americanus, assembly GCF_018991925.1. NCBI lineage: Eukaryota > Metazoa > Arthropoda > Malacostraca > Decapoda > Nephropidae > Homarus > Homarus americanus. Next base: position 202,533 of record NW_024720342.1, read on the forward strand.
AAATATCAAAACTGTACCGCACGGGTATTATGATTACACACAATGACAAAAAAATAACAAAAAAAGATTTCTCCCCTAACAAGGCAAAGTAACAAACAAAGTTTAATAAGAGTTTCTACATTTTCTCCAAACATATACTATTTACACCAGCCCGCCATGCCGCCCCCCCCCCCCTAAAATCTTGCCGTGGCCCCCAGTTTGAGAAACACCGCTAGTCTGTCTAGGCACAGCTGTCTTAAGTTAAATAATATACTGTACTCTCTCTCTCTGGTGTTTTGGGAGTTGGCATTTGACTATTGTGATTTGTTTTGCTTGATATTGATTTTGTGTGATCTTGTTGGAGACCTTCAGTCCTTACTCAGCCACTTTCAAACATCTTATCTTATTATTATTGTTATTTGTTTTACTTGGTGTACTGTACATATGTGGTGGTGGGAATAAGTTAATAAATGTTCATATTTTTATTGACTTAGGTTTTGAACCTGTTACTTGACCTTTGTTGGGAGAACTTGGGCTTAAGAATATAATAATAAATACTGATATATTTGAAAGACTTAAGTGATTTATGTTTATGTAACGACCTACCCTAGGGTCGTAACGGTAAACAATGACGTAATTATGCTTAAGCCCTAATGCCAACGGGCCTGGACGAGTGGACACAGATTCAGGAGCATATTGTCAATGTTGACAATACTATATACCTTGACTTTGCCATGACATTTGATGGCTGAAAATTAAACTAGAAGGTAATGAGATTCGACTGATGTCATGGTGTGGATCCAAGACTTTTTTGTGATCGCAAGCAATGTGTGTTGACAGATGAAGCCAGACAGTCATGAATAACCTTGACAAGCGGGTCCCACAGGACTGTGCCCTGGCACCGTTATTCTTATTGTTTTTCATAAATGGTATCCCAGATGCTATACACTCCTCCATACAAATGTTTGTAGATGATGCTAAACTATTCAGGGAAATTAAAAACCGAACTTGTAGTTAAAAATTCTGGTGACTACAGTAGAAATATATAAAATACAGTGCTCTCAGTTATATATATATATATATATATATACTGTATATATATATATATATATATATATATATATATACTGTATATGTATAACATAGAAGTATGCCTGTGTGTTTATTTGTGTGTTTGTGTGTGTGTGTCTGTGTGTCCACACGAGAATCTCGGAAAATACTTCACCGATCTGTAGTGATGATGGATGATGTTATATGTAGTGATGATGGATGTTGTTATACGTAGTGATGATGGATGGTGTTATATGTAGTGATGATGGATGATGTTATATGTAGTGATGATGGATGTTGTTATATGTAGTGATGATGGATGGTGTTATATGTAGTGATGATGGATGATGTTATATGTAGTGATGGATGATGTTATATGTAGTGATGATGGATGTTGTTATATGTAGTGATGATGGATGGTGTTATATGTAGTGATGATGGATGGTGTTATATGTAGTGATGATGGATGATGTTATTTGTAGTGATGATGGATGGTGTTGTAGTGATGATGGATGGTGTTATATGTAGTGATGATGGGTGTTGTTATATGTAGTGATGATGGATGGTGTTATATGTAGTGATGATGGATGGTGTTATATGTAGTGATGATGGATGTTGTTTGTAGTGATGATGGGTGTTGTTATATGTAGTGATGATGGTGTTGTTATATGTAGTGATGATGGATGGTGTTATATGTAGTGATGATGGATGTTGTTTGTAATGATGATGGGTGTTGTTATATGTAGATGGTGTTGTTATATGTGTGATGATGGATGAGTTATATGTAGATGATGGATGGTGTTATATGTAGTGATGATGGGTGGTGTTATGTAGTGATGATGGATGGTGTTATATGTATGATGATGGATGGTGTTATATGTAGTGATGATGATGATGTATATGAGTGATGATGGATGGTGTTATATGTAGTGATGATGGATGATGTTATATGTAGTGATGATGGATGTTGTTATATGTAGTGATGATGGATGGTGTTATATGGTGATGATGGATGTTGTTATATGTAGTGATGATGGATGGTTATATGTAGTGATGATGGATGGTGTTATATGTAGTGATGATGGATGATGTTATTTGTAGTGATGATGGATAGTTATATGTAGTGATGATGGATGGTGTTATATGTAGTGATGATGGGTGTTGTTATATGGTGATGATGGATGGTGTTATATGTAGTGATGATGGATGGTGTTATATGTAGTGATGATGGATGTTGTTTTGTAGTGATGATGGGTGTTGTTATATGTAGTGATGATGGTGTTGTTATATGTAGTGATGATGGATGGTGTATATGTAGTGATGATGGATGTGTTATTTGTAATGATGATGGGTTGTTATATGTAGTGATGATGGTGTTGTTATATGTAGTGATGATGGATGAGTTATATAGTGATGATGGATGGTGTTATATGGTGATGATGGGTAGTTACGTAGATGATGGATGGTGTTATATGTAGTGATGATGGATGATGTTATTTGTAGTAATGATGGATGGTGTTATGTAGTGATGATGGATGATGTTATTTGTAGTAATGATGGATGGTGTTATATGTAGTGATGATTAGACAAAAATTAACACTTAATGCTAAAATATATGCTGTACCGTTGTGTGGAACTACATACATCGTTAATGAAATATTGATGGAAGAAGAAGTGGGACTGAACAGTGAGACAATGTGAGCTTCCGGAGGGTGGCGTCCTAAGTGGCCTAAATGAGGCGTCGACCAAACTTGGCATGGATAACAAGTATTTCTTGCTTTCTATGGAAAGTTTTATGTTGATGCTCCAGAGTGAAATCAAAATCTTATTCATGCTAATGGCAAAACCAAAATGTGGTCTACTCTATGCATTACAGGAGACAATTGGAGCTCCCGGGCATCCTACCGTGTGTCCAGAATCTCGAAACTACTTACCGATCTGTAGTGATGATGGATGTTGTTATATGTAGTGATGAGGGATGGTGTTATATGTAGTGATGATGAATATCGTTATATGTAGTGATGACGAATATTGTTATATGTAGTGATGATGAATATTGTTATATGTAGTGATGATGAATATTGTTATATGTAGTGATGATGAATATTGTTATATGTAGTGATGATGAATATTGTTATATGTAGTGATGATGAATATTGTTATATGTAGTGATGATGAATATTGTTATATGTAGTGATGATGAATATTGTTATATGTAGTGATGATGAATATTGTTATATGTAGTGATGATGAATATTGTTATATGTAGTGATGATTGATGATGTTATATGTAGTGATGATGAATATTGTTATATGTAGTGATGATTGATGATGTTATATGTAGTGATGATGGGTGGTGTTATATGTAGTGATGATAAGACAATAAAATAATAACAGTTTAATGCTAAAAAAATATTCTTTGCTGTACCGTTGTAGTGAAAAACATGGTGGAACTTACATACACCGTTGATGAACTATTGATGGAAGAAGAAGCTTTGGGGACTGAACAGTGAGACAATGTGGAGCCTCCCGGAGGGTGGCGTCCTACCTTATAAACTTGAAGCAACTGCTCAGTAGTGAAGTAGCTACGGCATTTGTACAGCATTCCCAGCTTTCGGGAGGCAGCTTTTGCAATGTTGAGGATGTGTGGCTTCCATGACATATTAGAGGAAATGGTGAGGCCTAGCATATCTATTTTAAAATTTGGCAGAATGATTGCGTCCTGAAATGTGATTGGTGGGAGATCATCTAATTTGGAAAGTGTAATTGGTAAATACTGAGTTTTATTACTATCGAATTTAACCAAGCTTCTACCTCCCCATTCGGAGATGCTGCATAGATCCTCATTGATAGATGTAATGATATCAGCTCTAGAAACTGATCTAGTTTGAGAATTAGTGGTAAGGGAAAAATGTGAAGAGTGGAGAGTAGAATCATGGGCATAAGAATGGATAGAATTAGTCGTAGTGTGAAGTAAATCATTGATAAAAAGAAGTAAGAGAGAAGGTGAAAGAACAGAACCCTGTGGGACACCACTATTGGTAGAGAAGGAGCGGGAGGTCGATCCCTCGACAACAACTGCTGTGGATCGGTTCTCAAGGAAGCTAGAAATTAGAGAACAAAGTGGGGGAGAGAAACCATAAGAGGGAAGTTTAGAAACAAAGGAAATTATAGCCACATCAGGTAATATAAATGTAGGAAACATGAAGAGACAATGGAACGATTCGTGGAGAAAAGAAATTATTATTGACTGACTGAACACAGTATCAAAATAGCCTGACAAAATATACACAGAAAAATGTTTTGTTAATTTTATAAAAAATCTTACAGTTACAAAATAATTTGGAGTCGGCGAGCCGAGGTTGTGACAAATAATATGTCGGTTGACCTGCAGCTGAGATTGTGTCTTATAGTGGAACTGATTACGGTTAATGTTCGGTCGAGTTATGAGAACAAGTGTTCTGCCTCAGCTGTCGTCATTGACGATGCAACAAGGAACTGAAGCATCGTGGAAATGTTGGAGGAAAAGTCGCCACACTGATATTGTAGTGGTTGGCCGTTAGTCAGCAACGACATTCTCCCAATTCTTTGGACCGTAATTCCAACTGGTTCTTGACAATTGTTTTCGAGTCTGCAGCTGTTGCCGATGATTGTCTGCAACAAGTAAACGCATCATGGTGGGACTCAGGCAGCCTAGGTTGACTGCTTGTTGCTGGTGACCTTCATATCGAAGGTTTAATCACCATGTCGGGTGTTGGATAATAGAAAGTTGTTCTAAATTAATTAACTTTAGGTAATGGTTTCGTCTCCTCAGTACACCGACCGTGAAGCTGTCCGGCACGTGTTAGCTCATGACCCTGTGCGACCCCCACCTCACCCCCACCTCATCCCACCCAATAGCACCCCACCCAACCCCACCCCTACCACACCCCGTGACTACTCTGGTGTGTCGGATAAAAGTGTACCTGCTGGTGTTTATTGAAGGAGGAAGTTTAACTGCTGGTGTTTACTGAAGAAGAAAGTTTTCTGCTGGTGTACACTGTAGGAGGAAGTGTACCTGCTGGTGTTTACTGAAGAAGGAAGTGTACTTGCTGGTGTTTACTGGAGGAGGAAGTTGATCTGCTGGTGTACACTGTACGAGGAATGCCACCAACCCTCAAGGAGGCCATTACCACTCCGATATTTACAGTCAGGCAATGCATAACCTCACCAGTCTAAGAGAATGTCTTCCAGTGCGCACAGTGTGGACTCTCGGCTTCCCTACCTACCTCTCACCCCTCCCCTATGAGCAGAACATTTTATAGTTCCACACACTTAATATGTTATCTCAGTATCTCACACATAAAATAATACTAGTAGAGTGATTAATCTTGTATATAACTTTAGCTGAAGACACTAATCAGTACAGTGGGTGAAACAGAATTATATTCAGTACCAGAGAAGGAAAGGTTAAGAGTTTAGCTATGTATTTAAATATGAAGTGCAGCTTAAAATAGTTTAATTATAACTGTACGTATAGTTGTCCTTTCCTCCCTTGTCTGCCATATTTAATATTCCTTGTCAGAGAGGGCACAGATAGACATATAAATAGAGAGAGAGAGGGAGAAAGAGAAAGAGAAGGCGAGAGAGAGGGGGGGGGAGGTATAAGGAGAAGGGAGAGAGAGGGGGGAAGTGCCCTGAAAACTAGGTGTCAGGACACAACCCTAACACACTATTAGGTTAGCAGGCCAGTATCAAAGTGGTCAGCTCGCCTCCTCGTACCTCCCAAATTTCTTCCATTTTCGAACTAATAAATCCCTTCCTCCTTCGCCCCTTCTTTTTCCACCCAAAATAAAAGGAAATAAAATGTTAGTTTAAGTTAGGTTACTGTATATCTTTGTTTGAGTTATTATGGGTGTGCGAGTGAGTGACTGGGAGGAGGACGGGAGTAAATTGTTTCGTGAATTTATTAAACAAAACAATGACATCCATTCCCAGTCCTTATTAAGAAATGGAAGGGTGATTGTTTGTGTATTGGGGACGATGGCCGGACAGTGACCAGCGGGGCCACGAAAGCTTTAAATAAATATATGGAAACCTCCCATACAATGAACAATTTTATACATTTTTAAAAAATTAATTTTCTGTTTTTAAATTTAAGAATCAAAGTTAACATTGATATGACAATGTTCTTTTGGCACTTAGTTTGCTAAGTAATTTGGTAAGTAATTTGGCACCCCTGGCCCCATGATTCGCCAATTTCGCACCTCTAAACAACGTGAATATTCCACCTTTTATTTTGAAAGAAATGTTAAATACATTGTTTTAGTTGTTGCAGTGTAGAAGCAACACTTAAAAATAATTAATTAGTAGACAACACTAAACTGTTACTACAGTACAACAGCTCTACTTGTTTAGAAATACGAAGATAGAACTTTAGTCTCGTCTCACACCATCCAACGAATACATTTCGTTCTCTTTGGTAAAGCAGAATACCGAGTGTCTATTTTCATATAACTATAATTATCAATATTTTTCGTGTATATTTTATATATTTTGTATGTTTTGGAGAATTGCATTGATTAAAATTAAAATAATTGTAACTGGATATAATTTTGCCATACCTCGAATTTTGTTTAGCGATCTGATGAGATTCAGACACGAATCCAGTAAACTTTGTTTTTTCACGAGTTACATCAATGACAACGACCTGCCGTCCAGTAAGGGTGGGGGCTAACTTTCCCCCTCCACCTTGGCTGTATTAAAAACTTTCGTCCGACACTGTGTGTGTGTGTGTGTGTGTGTGTAGGAGTATATATTTTTTTTAATTTTGCCACTTACAGCAGCTTGTTTATTGTGCATCCCATACCCAACCTGTGAGCGGAAGCGCAAAATGATTTCAGAGTAGAGGTTACAAAAGGTATGTATAACTATCCCCAGAGGTCAGGATATTATGGCAACAGTGTGGGGTTATATGTCGCGCTGCACACTTTGCTTTTTACATTTGCGTGAGGGACATTTAAGCGCATTGTGTGATATAGCTACTGAGTGCAAAAAAGTGGATACAATCTTAATATGTCAGCTATCTTGCCAGTGGAAATAAAGTGTTGTGCCACTTCACACACAGTGTGCTTGGACCTGTCCTTAAAAGGTTCTATTTTCACAGTCAAGGACGTAGTGTTCAAGTGTATGGCCATATGTTTGACCACACACTTTACATTTAGTTTTGTTCACATCTGCTTGAGGGACATGCTGCTAGAGGGACTTATATCCTAAATCTTAGTCTAGCGGCTACACCCTCCTGTAATCTAGTGATTTTATTACTTGCTCCATACACATGTTTCATTGATACATCTCATCATGGTAAACAATGGATTCACTAATGCCTGTTTGCACTTGTCTGCTTGCGTCAAATTTATCAATAAGTTCTCTCCCAATTCCAGTTTCAAGGGTTCTTTTGACAGTGTCTTTCTTAGGCACGAGTTTGATCTTGACACCCCGGTCAACTAGGTACGCATATTTGTGTCTGGCTTCAGAGAAAAGCGCGTGACAACTTGAGAATCAGTGATGATGAGACTGTCAGTGACAATGGTTTCAATAATTTAATGGCTGTGAGTATGGCAACTAATTCAGTTTGTCGAGTGGATGTCCAGTTGTTAATACTAACTCCTTTCTCAATGGTATTACCGTTAAGGTTGAGTCACAACGACAGCACTTCCTACCCTTCCACAGGCGGTGTTAGGAGATCCAACAATGTAGGCTTTCGCTAGAGAAAGGAAAAGGAACATGCAAATTAATTTTTACAGTGGAGGTCACGTAGGTCACGTGCGCTGAGGTGTTGAACAGCAGACACGTGGTGTAGTAAACTGACGGTAATATAATTGAGAAAGGAGTTAGAATTAACAACTGGGCATCCACTCTACAAACTGAATTAGTTGCCATACTCACAGCTATTAAATTCATTGAAACCACTGTTACTGACAGTCTCATCATCACTGACTCTCTATCCTCACTACTTGCCCTTGGTACCCTCGACTCAGGTTGTCACGCTCTTGTCTCTGAAGCCAGACACAAATATGCGTTCCCTGTTGACCGGGGTGTCAGGGTCAAACTGTTGTGGATCCCCTCTCACATAGGCCTCACAAAACATGACAGAGTTGATGCCCTCGCCAAACTCGCGTCTCACAAAGACACCGTTGAATACAATTTGGGTCTGTCAAAAAGAACCCTTAAAACTGTAATTAGGAAAGAACTAATTGATGAGTTTGACGCAAGTAGACAAGTGCAAACAGGCACTAGTCGATCCATAGGTTACCATGATGAGATGTATCAAGTGAAACATGTATATGGAGCAAGTAACAAGATCACTAGATTACAAGATGTTGTAACCGCTAGATTAAGGTTAGGATATAAGTACCTTTGGCAGTATGTTCCTCAAGCAGATGTAAACAAAACTAAATGTAAAGTGTGTGGCCATACATATGGCCACACACTTGAACACTACGTCCTCGACTGTGTGAAGATAGAACCTTTTAGGGACAGGTCCAAGCACACTGTGTGTGAAATGGCACAACACTTCATCTCTAATGGCAAGATAGCCGACATATTAAGATTGTATCCACTTTTTGCACTTAGTAACTATGTCAATTCTCATGTACAGAACCAAATACGCAATGTGCTTGAATACCTCCCACGTAAATGTGAATAACAAAGTGTGAGGCCAGACATACTGCCTCACACGCCTGTTCTCACGCATTTGTGAATAAGTTACCCTTTATGTATAGAACTAAACAAATAATGTAAATGAAATACTGTGTAACTTTCAGTGCCATAATATCCTGACAACGGGGATTAATTATTATGACCCTTTGTAAACCCTACTCTGTAATCCTTTTGCGCTACCGCTCACAGGATGAGTGTGGGGTGCACAATAAAGTAGCCGCTGCAAGCGGCAAAATCAAAATCAAAATCAATCCCTCACTGGTGACGTTATGAGGGACCTGACGAGGTGATGTAGTTCCCTCACAGATGGTGTTATGTGTATGGAGGAGAAAGTGTGTGTGGGAGGACGTATACGTGAGAGAACATATATATATGTAGGAGAACGTATGTATGGCAGGAAGTGTGTGGGGGAGAACATGTATATGGGAGGAAGTGTGTCAAACTACTCATCGATGATAAACGTGCTGCTTTTACTGACTGGCAGAACAACCCTCAATCCACCCTTGGATGAGGTAGCTACCGCCATCAAACAGATGAAAAATAACAAAGCCACAGGGCTTGATGGAATCCCAGCCGAGGTGTATAAGGCAAGAGGACCTCTGCTTACCAGCCATCTCCATTCTCTCCTGGAGAATATGTGGGAAAAGGAGGAAATCCTCCAAGCTCTTAAAGACGCCTCCATCGTCAATACTTATAAGAACAAGGGGGACCAGTCAGACTGTGGCAACTACCGTGGGATCTCGCTGCTCTCCATAGCTGGCAAGATTATCGCGTGAGTCCTTCTAAACAGACTTCTTCCTGAGGCGGAAAACTTCCTCCCAGAATCTCAATGTGGTTTTAGACCATCACATGGCACCACTGACATGATCTTTGCTGCCCGCCAGATACAGGAAAAGTGCAGAGAACAGCATCGTGACCTGTACATGGCTTTCATCGACCTAACCAAGGCTTTCGACTCGGTCAACAGGGAAGCCCTCTGGTGGATCCTCAGCAGTTTTGGCTACCCACCAATATTCAGCGCCATTATGAGGCAACTCCTCGATGGCATGAATGGCAGTGTCCTGCACAACGGCACCCAGTCAGAATTCTTCCCCCTACAAACAGGGGTTAAACAAGTGTGTGTACTGGCGCCAACTCTCTTTTCCATCTTCTTGGCTGCCTTCCTTACGCGTGCCAGTGCCAATTTAGCCAGCGGGGTGAACATCGAGTACCGGATGAAGGGGGTCTTTTCAACATAAGACGACTCCAAGCAAGATCAAAGGTGTCGGCAGCTTCCATTACTGAGCTTCAGTATGCAGACGACCTCACCCTTGTTGCTCACACTGAACACGACCTGCAGGAGATCATGAACACCAATGCAGACACCTATGCACACTTCGGCCTTGAGGTGCATATACGCAAGACTCAGATTCTATTTCAATCTGCCCCTGGTTCAGACACACCTCTATCATCCATCCAGCTTAATGGTACTGCCCTCTCTAATGCTGACCACTTTCGGTATCTCGGCTCCCACCTGTCCACCACCGCAAACATCGATGAAGAGATTCATCATCGGATCAGATGTGCATCTCAAGCCTTGGGCAGACTCCGAAATCATGTCTTCAGCTGTAGGAAGTTGAAATTATCCACAAAGCTGCACGTATCTCGAGCAGTGGTCCTGCCCGCCCTACTATATGGCAGCGAGACATGGGTTACATTAAGGAGGCACCTCAAGGCACTTGAACACTTTCGCCAATGTAATCTGCGTTCCATCCTCTGAGTTCGCTGGGAAAACAAGAGAGCAAATGCCAGTATTCTTGCTGACACCAACTGTAGAAGCATCGAGGCTACCATTATCCATGAACAACTACATTGGACTGGCCATGTTACCCACATGGTGACAGTAGGTACAGTACTTTACAGTCACCTAACGAATAGTAAATGTAATGCAGGCGGGCAATTGAAAAGGTATAAGAATAGTCTTAAGACAAACCTGAAAAGGTACCAAATCGACCCTCTCACCTGGGAGTTGAATACTCCACATTGTAACGCTTGGAGGAGCACCACACAAGAAGGTGTTAATACTTTCGAGTTAGCCCGACTTCAAACCGAGGCAGACAAGCGCCAACGTCGGAAAGACGCTGCCACCGCCCCTCCCACAGTAGATGGAGCCCTCCACATGTGTAAAGAATGTGAACGATTCTGCCCGTCCCGTATCGGTCTCTTTAGTCACCTCAAAACTCACGAACCTAGGTAACATCCCTAATAACTCATATCATTATACCATAGCTGGATGATCGTCATACTCGATTCCGAGTGACAGCAAAGTAGTAGTAGTAGAGGCGAACGTCTGTGTGGGAGGACGTGTGTGTGTGTTGGAGGACGTGCGTGTGTGTGTGTGTGTGGGAGGACGTGCGTGTGTGTGTGTGTGGGAGGACGTGTGTGTTTTGGAGGACGTGTGTGTGTGGGAGGACATGTGTGTGCGGGAAGATTTTTTTTTCTCTTGTGTGTGTGTGTGTGTGTGTGTGTGTGTGTGTGTAATAATAAATAATGATAATAATAATAATTAATGGTTTATTGAAAGAGCATAGCAGCCGGAAGGCTGAAAATATACAGTTACATAAATGGGAAATGGGTCTCTTGATTTACAAATAATATGCAAGTAACATAAGTGATACAAATATGATATATAATAACTAGGTGGGGAGAAGCTCAAACTACAGGGCATTTCAACATAGTGACAGTGTAGAAAGTAAGATTTACTGGGAGTGAATACACTGATTTATTACAAGTTATTGATAATTTTTGCAATGGTTGGGACTGGGCTGTTCTTATAGCGATCAGTTCGTGCTCGTATGGGCAGGATGCGGTTGTGGTGTCGAACAGCAATTCTCGGGCGAGGGATCTCAGGTGGAAGTAGGAGCCGGTGTCGAGGATTCGTACAGAAGTTTCTCACCAAATTTGAAGATGAGGTCGTGGTGATGGTCAGTGAGAGCCGAGAGGGTCAGTGTGTTGAGAGTTTCTTGATATGTGGAGTAGGAAGGGGTGAGAAATATCTTGCATGCCCTCTTTTGCACTTTTTCTAGGTGTTTACGTTGTGTGGCATTTAGGAAGGAAGACCAGGTAGGGGAGGCATAGGTGAGCTTGGGAAGTATGAATGTTGAGTAAACACTGAGGAGCTCGGGTGCAAGAACTCCGAGGGACTTGAGTAAGCGGAGGAGGTGGAGACGGAAACTGGAGGATTTAACAACTTCACTGACGTGTGGTTTCCAATTTAGTTTGTTGTCTATGGTGACGCCGAGGAGCTTAGTGGAATCTACAACCTGGAGTGTGTTGGGACCTACAGTAATGGAAGGGGGTGAGACAACGTCGGAGGAGAGGTTGATGTGCATAACCATGGTCTTGGTATGGTTGATGGTGACGTGGTTGTTGGTGGCCCAGTTCTGGAGACTGTTCAATAAATCCTGAAGTGCGGTATAGTCGGGAGCAGAATTGTTGACGCTGATCCCAATGGTGAAGTCGTCGACATATTTCCAGCGAGCAGGGGTTTCTCTTAGAGCATCATTGATAAGCATAAGGAAGCATAGTGGTCCGATCTTGGTGCCTTGGGGGACGCCATAGGTGAGTGACTGAAAGGTGGAGACAGCCCCTCGGAAACATAAGGCTTGTCGTCGGTCACTGAGGAAGTCTGTAAGCCATGGTATAAGACTTCTTCGAAACCCGAGGTCGATAGCTTTGTTGATGAATAAATTGTGGTCGATTAGGTCGAATGCTTTAGTGAAGTCAATGAAGGCGACAGCTACAGACGTTTTTCGTTTCTCCAGATGGCGGTATATGTAGTCGAGAAAGCTGACAGGACAGTGAGTGGTGAAGGAAGTTGTGTGTGTGTGTGTTTAATAATAATAATAATAATAATAATAATAAACGGTTTATTAATAGAGTTGCTTATTATTTTAATAATAGATGGGATGGTGCTATTCTTATATCTATCGGTGTTGGCTCTTATGGGCTGAATTTTGTTGTAGTGCGGACTGCGCGAAGTGGGTGGGGGGCTGCCGGTGGCAGGAGGTGGCGATGACGAGGGTGGTGCATTAGTTGGCTGCCAAACCTTTCTAGTGCTTGGTGGTGGTGGTCACTGAGGGATGGCATTTCCAGGGTGGAGAGAGCGTTGGTGTAGCCGGAGTATTCTGCACCGAGAATGATTCTGCAGGCCCTTTTCTGTACCTTCTCTAGCTGACGTTGTTGGGTGGAGTTGAGAGAAGACGACCAGGCTGGTGAAGCATGCATTAGTTTGGGGAGAATAAAGGCATTGTAGATGGTCCTCAGCTCTGTGTGTGTGTGTGTGTGTGTGTGTGTGTGTGTGTGTGTATTGATCGTTTGGGAAAATGTGTGTGTGTTTTTCTTGTGTGTGTGAGCACATAATTATATAAATAATAATAGTTATAATAATAATAATAAACGGGTTATTAATAGAGTTGCAGCCAGTTTCTGGAAATATACAAACTTACGTGTGATTTAGACATAATAATATACGTTCAATACATTTACAGGGCTGTACAGTACATAAATCAGGAGCTGTTTATTATTTTAACAATATATGGGATGGTGCTATTCTTATCGCAATCAGTGTGGGCTCTTATGGGCTGAATTTTGTTGTAGTGGCGGACTGCGCGAGGTGGGCGGGGTATTGCTGGTGGTAATAGGTGGACATAACGAGGATGGTGCAGTAGTCCACTACCAAACCCTGCTAGTGCGTGGTGGTGGAAGTCACTGAGGGATGGCATTTCCAGGGTGGAGAGAGCGTTGTTGTAGCCGGAGTAGTCTGCGCCGAGGTTCTCTTCTGTACCTTCTCTAGCTGACGTTCTTGGGTAGAGTTGAGAGAAAACGACCAGGCTGGTGACGCATACGTTAATTTGGGGAGATTAAATGCGTTGTAGATAGTCTTCAGCTCTGGTGTGGGTGCCCCAAGTGACCTGAGTCGTCGTAGCATGTAGAGTCGGTACGAGGCTGCCTTGATAGTGTTGTTTACATGGGCGTTCCAGTAATGACGTGAGTAATGACGTGTGAGTGAACGTACACAGCATAATACCCTTCTCTCCATCACATATAAAACACACTAGAGAACCTCCATCTCCTCACTGAATCTCCCTTTACGGTCCCTGGAGCCTCTGAGACTCGTTGTTTTCATATGGGTGGCCTCTTAGAGAGATTATTATACTATAGGTAAGCACGTGGGTCTTTGTTTACGTATGGGCTACCACTCAGCATTATTACACTGTAGGTAAACACGTGGGTCTTGTAATCACCTGGACATTGTTGTTGTTCCTTTCTTCTTGGGAATGTATACCTTGTGATTCACCTTTATACCATAGTCTCTTGCATATTATTATGGACTGTGACACTCGAAGGCTTCCGGCCACCTGGGTTATTATATTATGAGTTGTGTAACAATTACATTAATTTAGGAGACCTTGAGGATATCCTGATAGTTTATCGTAAATGTGATCGTCCACATGCAATAACATTATGAATACAATATACTCTATTACTGTGTGGCGGTGAACAGTGACAGCACCCTAAGTGTCAAGACCTGACTGAACTACGGTACTCACATTAGGTAAAAGTGTTCCTCAGTCTTGCTAGTAAAGTTGTTAAACTAAGACTCCTCTTCCTCTACTCAAAGACTTAGAACCCAAATTCAAAACCGTGAATCAACTTAGATATTCATCCTAATATTTTGTACAGAAGAAAATACTTTTTTTTAAGTACCTGTATCACAAAATTCTCTCAATAGTCATATGTAATGTGGTTTATATAACGACAGGTGTTACGAACCCCTCCACCAATTGTCATGATCTACCTACCCAGCACTACGAACCACGCCATCTATTGTCATGATCTACCTACCCAGCACTACGAGCAACGCCATCTAGGGACGAGACACGAGTATGACTCGTCTTAGTTACCACTCCGGGGTTTCCCTTCTCCATATCCTGGTTGTTGCGTCACTTCCTCCAAGTCTTCTTTGTCAGCTTGAGTTCGAGGAGAGTTGACTACACTCTGGGAAATGACCACAGGATCACCTATCCTGGAAACCTACGGACAGTGATTACCTACCGTCTTCTACAATACTCAGCCTTACTCGTCAGCCATCTCAGCTCCGCACTTAGGTATGTGTAATCTTATATTGCCTCCCCCACGTCCACTTGCTTCAAATTATTGTATGTTGTATAAATATGTATATACTGTTAATGTTTAGGTTAAGTATTGTTAAGGGTAAATTATAGAACGCTGAATATTTTGGTTAAGGAATTTATGGTACTTTATTATACACAACAAAAACTCGCATCCTTTGTCTACCCTTTTATAGTCCGATTGTCTTTGTGTTTTTGTTGTTGCCTGTTGGGATCTGGGTAGACTTTTAACTATATTCAAAATCCCCAACTCGTAACAACAGGTAATAGCGAGTACATTACCTTGAGGTGTGTCTGAATTTGTATATCTGGGAATGTATTTGGATAAGGTGAAAAATAGGTACTACAGCTTATATATGGTGATGATTATACACCCTAACACTACCTAGAGTGTTAGATTAAGTTAAGTTAGGTTCGTGTTTATGGTGTTAAATCATCAGGTGAACAAATCTCTACTCTGTAACCTCTGGATAACTGGGTTTTACTATACGTGTATTATACTGAGCTGTATATGGGAAAGAAACTCGATTTTCTGTTTCGTTTATAATATAGATTGAGTTCCGTATTTTTACCATTTATAATATAACTCACTTGTAAAAATAATATACACAAAATTAATCGCAATTTATTGTCAATATTTACATAAGAAATTCCATAAATTTATCAGTCAAACTTATTCATATTTTTTCATATCCTTTCACCTGTTTTGTGTAATTATACATGATACAAATCCTCCACAACTTACTGATTAAATTTACGTAACAAATATTTAATAATATATATTTTTAACTGGATTTATTTATATCACGTCATCAGGACTGTTGTTTATAGTTGTTAGATATTGCACAATTATAATGTTCCCCAGTGACGTAACAGCTAATACGTGGTCTATTACGTGATCTATTGCGTGGTCTATTACGTGATCTATTGCGTGGTCTATTACGTGATCTATTGCGTGGTCTATTACGTGATCTATTGCGTGGTCTATTACGTGATCTATTGCGTGGTCTATTACGTGATCTATTGCGTGGTCTATTACATGATCTAATACGTGATCTATTACGTGGTCTATTACGTGATCTATTACGTGATCTATTGCAAAACCAGTTCACATAAACACCCCGCCCCCCAAAAATCCCCAATTTATCAGTAAAATTTAAATAATAATTATTTTATAATTTATTTTAATCGTGTGATGATTAGACACCCCAGCTATTTACACTCGATGATTAAACACCTTAACCAAGCCTAACCTAACCTAACCTAACCTAACCTAACCTAACCTAACCTAACTTAACTTAACGCTAAACTCACCTAACCTAACTTAACGCTAAACTAACCCTAACTGAACATAACACAAAGTAACCTATCCCCCAGGTAACGTTAATGTGTTAAATCATCAGGTGAAGAAATAAGCTGATGTGTTTAATCCCCAGGTGTTCCCATTGCTAGACCAAACTCTATATTGTCTCACTTGACCATAACACCACTTCGAGTGCCACTTGAGTACTCACACCTATTTCTTAATTTTTTACCCTCCTCATCCTCGAAGTACCTCACCAATTTACTTAAAGAGGTCCTCCTTGTGAATGATGCTGGAGTAGGACCTTGAGTGAAGAGACTTAACGAGTGACGATGAAGTTCCTTTTGGTTAACGACTGTTTGATGTGGCCATATAAGACGGTGACGTCATATTCGGCAAATTGGCTCCTTCGTTGTTTGGGTAGATTCTTGTTTAGTTAAATTGGTTGTTTGGGTAGACTGGTTGTTTGGGTAGATTGTTCGTTTGGGTAGATTGGTCGTTTGGGCAGATTGGTTGCTTGGGTATTGGTTGTTTGGGTAGATTGGTCGTTTGGGTAGATTGGTTGTTTGGTTTGATTGTTTTTTGAGTAAATTGTTTGTTTGGGGAGACTGGTTGTTTGGGTAGACTGGTTGTATGGATAGATTTTGTTTGGGTAAACTGATACTCGATAAGTGATGGTAAATAAAGCTAAAGACACCATCTACACCAATGAAAATAACCTCAGAGAGATGGTGGTAATTTCATTGGCTGCGGCAGGTGTAGCCGTGACACTCCCGGAAATTGACAAAAGCGCAAATAATTTCTTCCGACATGATCAGACCACATGAGGCAGGTGAGAGAGAGAGAGAGAGAGAGAGAGAGAGATTGTTTTAACGAACTGACCTGAGACAGTTTTTATATAACCGCGGCTTGAGATGAAACAATCTTGTAAGTTCGAAGAAGAAGAAGAAGGAGAAGAAGAAGAGGAGGAGGGGGAGGAGGAAGAAGGAGAGGAGGAGGAGGAGAAGGAGCAACAAGAGGAGGAAGAAGAGGAAGAGGAGGAAGAAAAGAAATATAAGGAAGGAGAAATAGGAGGATGGAGAAATAGGGAGAAGAAGAAATTGGAGGAAGAGGAAATAGGAGGAAAATAAGTAATAGGAGGAAGAGGAAATAGGAGGAGAAGAAAGAATTAGAAAGAAAAAGAAGATGGAAGAAGAAGAAGAAGAAATAGGCGGAAAGGAAAGAGGAAGAAAGAAACAGACGAAAGAAGAAAATGAAAAGCAAGAAAACAAAAGACAAAAAAAAAGGAAGAAATTATAGAAAAAGGAAGAATAAAGATATCTAACAGAAACCTTTTAAAAAAAAAAAATAAATAAAAATATAAACGCCACAAGGAACAAACACTCACAAAAAAGAAAATTAACACAACCCGGAGATAACAACAGAGCCGGGTTACACAAGAGAGAGGTGAATGAGAGGTCGTAGCGGTGGACCAAAACAATACGTTAACATTGCGGAAAGCGACGACAGCTAACTAGAGCGTGTCAACAATACCTTCAAGAATTTAGTAACGTCGAATTGATTCTCGTTGAGTTAGGGGAAGAATGAGGTTGGAGAAAGGGATTAAGAGGAGGGAGGAGGGAGGGGACAAGAGAAGAATAGTGTGAGGAAGGGAATGAGAAGAGAATCGTTACCAAAAACTATCAGTACTCGCGTCTAATGTCACTGTACTGTATTAATGATATTCATCTTCTTAATTGTTAAAGATAATTCTGTTGTTGTTGTTGTTATTGCTATAATGTAATTACTGCGCTTCAATAACTAAGATCTTTAAGCTCTTAACAAATTCAACAATTACTCTATTCCATCAACAAAAATAAAAATTATGAAAGTTAAAACTCTCGAGGTAAAGAAAAATCATTGTTTTCTGTATATTTGTCGTGTGTGTGTGTGTGTGTGTGTGTGTGTGTAATGGTTTATATTATATATGTACAGCCTCCCACACTTCCACCTGCTACAGTCATCTTTGCCAATCCTCATCTCCAAGAGTTATGAACAACGGGAGTATGAACCCGCGTCCGAAGCATTCGCTCGTGGCATGGGTGGGGGACCGGGGGCCAGTGGGAGAGGGGGGTGACGGGCTGGGGGAGTGAAGAGGGTAGGAGTGGAGGTAAGTTAGAGGAACTGTTTACCTGGATTTTATATTATTTAAAAGTATATACTAAGTTAACCTGTCACTTAATAACATGATTCACCCATCCTGGCCGTTAGCTAATTTACTCATTCTTGCTTTGTGCAACCACTGTCACCATAACAGATCCTCACACAAACCATATTCACTCCATACTCATGATAATGCCCAACAATATTCATATTTTCTGTAATACTGGTTACAATATCTGTGTCGCCTTCGCCTGCCTTAATTACAGGGAGATATCGAAATTAATCCACCGCTCTAGGCATCAGAGGCCATTTAGCACTGCCATGAGAAGGGAAAACGCTACCTCTCCCACCTGGGGCGTGGTAGACAAGGAACGAAGTGGGGGTCACAGACTGATTGATTAATTGGTTGATTGAAACAGTTTATTTATCCAGGAAAACACAGATAAAGAGTCGATAATAATAACAATATTAACATGGCTGAGCCAGTTGAGAGCCAGAGCTCTCTCGTAGGCACCTGATATGTATCTCAAGGAAGTACAGTATTATGGAACATTTAGTATCATCTGGAATAGTACACATAGCATGGTGGTAATAACAACATATCAGAATGTTTCCACGGTTATCACTTCGATATGTATTTATTCTATTTATTTTATTTATTATTTTTTTTTTACATATATACTATGAGTATATACATAAGTTATGGTGGAATTGAAAAACATAAATATAATGAGGGAAGCAGTACAACATGGGCTGTATAAAGGTTGAACAAGAGGACAGAGCTGTCAGGATTATGTCTAGTTGGTTTTGATGGCACAATAAAAGCAGGTACAGGTTTATAAAGTAGGTATTACAAGAAATATTAATACTTAGACAATAGATATTTTTTAACAGATGATTTAAAGGAAGGGAGCGTAGTCTTTGCTCGGATGGGTGGGGGTAAGTTGTTCCACTCCTTCACACCATGATATTTTATGGAGGTCTGGGACTGAGAGGAGTGCATGGGGGGGTGGTCTTAGTAGCTCTGGGTGTCTTAAAGTTTATCTCTGATTATTCCGGAACTGGAAATAATTATTGTCAAGCAAGTGATTGATAGATTTGTAAACAAATAGGGCACAGCAGTAGGTGTTAATATCCTCTAATTTTAACATTTTCAATTTAGCAAATTGTTCGTTTGTGTGATCTGTTTTTTTTTTTTTTTTCAAGTAGGTCATTATGCTTACAACTCCCTTTTGTGCAGTAACCAGGGATTGGATTTTTGAAGAGCCAGAGGCCCCCCATAGTGTGTGACAGTGTATTAGGTGTTGGTAAAGAAAGATCATAATAGATTTCTTTCATTGCTGTGAGAGTGAGTGACTGTCGAGTGTGATACATGATACCTCACTGTTTATTGACTTTACTGTGAATGGCTTGTTTGTGGTTTCTCCAATCAAGGTTCTCATCAACAATAACTCCGAGGAATTTAGTATTTTGTTCGCGTTTGAGGACTGTATTACTAAGGTACAGGGGGTCCAAGTTTTTCTTTCTGTGAAAGATCGTGTAGTGGGTTTTTTCGAGGTTTAAGGTCAGTTTATTGCGAATTACCCAGGTCCTGACTTTAGTCAATTCAGTGTTCATAGTTCTCATCAAGGAATGGATGTCTGAGTTGCTGGCAAAGAGATTAATATCGTCTGCAAATAAGTTGTATTTTATGAGTATGCTGGAGTGAACTATATCGTTTATGTACAACAAAAACAGTACTGGACCGAGAATGGAACCTTGGGGGACGCCATACAAGATTGGCACGGATTCAGATTGGTGATTATTATAGCAGACATACTGCTTCCTGTTGGACAGATATGAGGTAAACCAATTGTGGGACAGACCCCTAACGCCGTAATGTTCAAGCTTTGAAAGGAGGATGGTATGGTCGACAGTATCAAAGGTTTTAGAGAGATCCAAGAATATACCGACTGTGAACTGACTGTCATCAAAGGAGTTTAAGATGTCATTAGTAAAGGATAGCAGAGCACTCTCAGTCGACCTTGTAGCTCTAAATCCAAACTGGGAGTCTGTAAAGATGTTATTGGCATTGCAGAAGGAATTTAGTCTACTTCATGCTAGCTTCTCCAGTATCTTACTCGAGGCTGGGAGGACTGATATGGGGCGGTAATTCTTGAAGAGACCTTTATCCCCAGATTTTTTATATGCTGGGTGAACTTTAGCAATTTTCAGTTTATCCGGAAAGACACCACTAGTGAAGGAGGAGTTACAAATGTGTAGGAGAACAGGTAGTAATAAGTGGGCTACTTTCTTAATGATGCTCCTTGGTATATTGTCGTCGCCTGCTGCTGCATCTTTGGACATTTTTATGATGGCCAATAATTCATCTGCTGTGACAGGGGATAAGAACAGCTCATTTTACTGTCTGTTTTGCAGGTAGGCTCTAAACATCCCATGGTGATCAGGGATGTTCTCTGCAAGAGTTTTGCCAACATTAACAAAATATTCATTGAAGTGGTTGGCAATGAGGGAGGGTTCCGTTACAACTGAATCATTTATCATAAAAGCTGAGTGAAGGGCCGAAGGCTGAGTGTTCCTGTTCTGAATAGAATTTATGACATTCCAGGTTTTCTTACTGTTGCCTGATGCTGACTGGAGTTTATTTGTATAATAGCTACGTCTGTTATTTCTAACTGCTTGAGTTATTCTATTTCTGATACTTCGGTAAGCATCACCGAAAGTTATGGGTCTTTTATTCATATTTCCTTCGGAGTTTGTGTTTTTGTTTTATCATTATCTTGATTTCGCTTGTGATATAGGGTTTGGAAATGGATGCAGTTTTCACTGACTTAGTCTTGAGCGGGAAGCATTTATCAAAGCAAGCATTGAAGATGCAAGAGAAGTTGCAGCTGTTCACGTTAGGGTTGTCGGAGGCATAGACAAGATCCCACTTAGCATTCATTAGATTGTTTTCAAAAAGGAGCATGTGGTCGGCGCAGTAGTCTCTGTATTGAGACTCTACTCGACCTTTTAGGTCCTGTGGCTGTTTTATACATGGCACTCTTCCCAGTCCTGGGTCTAAATCTTGGCGGGAGTCTTGTTTGCCTTAATGACGCCTGTGCAGTCGATAGGCATTAACTTGTATTTTAAATAACTAAGCATGTTAGAGCCTAATTACAGGGAACTACTGATATTTGTTTAATGAATATCCATGACATTGACTGTATAACCAAGTATTATAAGGAAATTAAAAGACATACTTAATTCATAGAATTGTCAAATTACACAGAGATTATGCTACGAGTTGTAATATAGTTGTCATATAATCAAGAAGCAATTGACTAATAGACATGACAGTCTATAGCAGTTTATAGCAGAATTAACCTAATATATTACCTGCTTTATATGTTACAGTATTGTGAGAAAATAACTTGAGGACAGAAAGGATTAAGAATTATCAGGAATGATAAGAGAAAGTTATGGGATAGAAATATTTTATTGTGCAGATGTGACATAAGCATCTCGGGTGTGTACCCTGTATGCTGGTTCCCCTGTTGTCATAAATATATAACATATGCACCAAAATAATGACGACTCTCAGTGGCTGGTCTTTAAACCTTGTAACTGGGAATGTTTGTAATGTGACTGAGAGTGTTAGGTGGAATAGGAAATCAATGTTGTCATTTCGTAATTTGTGATATTGATATTTTTTGCAAAATTTGAGTAAAAGAAATTTTTATTATAAAATTTACTTGGTAGTAGAAGGCCGTGGTCCACAACTCACATATATGATGATGCCACATTGATTGGTCGGTTGGTTGATGGATTGATTGATTCCTCTTTGTTCATAATGTTGCCAGATGTTGTACTGTATATTTGTAAAGTTGCCAGATGTGTGTATGTGTTTGTATGGTTGCCACATGTGTGTATTTGTAAGGTTGCCAAATAGATGTTACCATTTCTAATGTGGTAAGTCTCGCCCTTCCTTCCTTCCTTCCTTCCTTCCTTCCTCCTTTTTTTAATGACCATCAACGCCTCTTCTTCTCTTCTTCTCTTCTCTTCCAAAAGTCTGCCACATCTCCTACCTTTACCTCTTCTAATATATCCTCCCTGCCTCCCTCTCCCCCCCTTCTCTCTCTCCTTCTACCTCTTCTAAGATCTCCCTCTTCTCATTCCACTTCCCCCCCTCCCTTCTCCTCTTCCTAACATCTCCCACGTCTCCTCCTTCCCTCTACCTCATTTAAGATCTCCAACGCCTCCTCCCTCCCTCCTTCTTCCACCTCCTCCTCTTCATTCTTCCCTCCTCCTCTTCCAAGAATCTCCCGACAAACAGAGGTGGAAAAGTTAGAGTCAAAAGTCATTTAACTTTCGCCTACCTTAGAGAAGACGGCGTCTCAGTACACACACTCGTAGCTTCACACCTCGCCTGTTTCACTTCATCCTCACCATTTGGTCGAGTCTCATTCTAATTTGTAATTCAAAGAAGTTTTTTTGTGTGTCTCGAGATTAACGCACGATAAGGTGTTAGTGATCAGATTAAGATGGTTGTGAGGGTATAGTTTTGAGGTTGTTGTTGCTAGTGATTAATTCTTATGTTGCGTGTTTCGTCTGTGATTGCGTTGCCTCTCTCTCTCTCTCTCTCACCTCCCAACTAGCATTAAATATCCTAATACATAAGAAGCTATCCCATCTGTAAGCAATTAGTTGAGCTGCAGATCCATGCGGGCATTCAGTGACTGTAGCCTCATAGTCAAGACATTCGCAGCTGTCGGAGAAAGGCAGCTTTGTTCCCTGAGGCAGAGCAAAGCTGACCGAAGGAGAGAGAAGGACAGTCGACATCTCATCCAGGCTGGGGATGACAACTTCTGCTGCTTCTGTTCGGGAGATCAGCCCATGAGTCTGGCGTGCAGAAGTTTGATCTTGCACTGGGCCCATCCCACCAGAGTAGTCAGGAACAACACTCAGAGGAGTGAAGCCCTTGATCAACATTTCTTGAATTCTCTCCATATGCCCTTCTCTTGTCGTTCTCGTTCCTCCTATGCGCAGCATCGAGAGCCAGGTTACGGTGAGACAAACGGCCATGGATCAAAAATCCTGGATGTCGGGCAAAGCTCGCTGTCCCCGCCGCCCAGAATCCTGAGCACCGACGTCCACACGGCTTGGCAGCAGATGTGTGTGTAAGCTTGAAGTCCTGTGTTGGAGTGATTCTCGCCATCCAGTGAAGGAGGGTCGGTTCTACCATGACGTCCCGGCAGATTTCCTTCAACATATTTGCTGTGAGATCCCTTACCTCGTCATGCCTCAAAGTATGGCGAAGCCCCTTCTTGCAAACCATGGCGTGATCGCCATCATAGGAATAGAAGCCACTAATACCATTGGGAGGCAAACCATCTACTGGCCAACCGGTACCTTAGGAGCAATGGCATCGTAAATTCTTGCTTGTTGGTTGCCGGAAACCATTTGCCCCATCGGTAACGCATAACCAGTTCGAGGCGCGCCCACCTCCCCGCGCTTATAGCTACTTTTTTGTCAAATTTTCTGGGAACCTGCAGCAATAGTTGCTGCAACATGTCATTTTGGCGAAAAGTTGCCGATCTGTTGTAATGAATTCCAATACGGGATCTTATTAACTTCGCTGGTGTCCACTTCTGTTGCATTCTGGGCTATTATGTGGTCAGTGAGGGCTACGAGCTTAAGAATTTTGACACCAGAGTCAGCAATCTCCTCTGGGATTAGCAACTGTCCCTCCTCCCAGTCTGGTAGGAAGTGCAAGAAGTGTTCTTTCTATCAAGTTGTCGTGGTGTTTCACTAGTTTGGGAATGAACTTGACACTGATTGCTTCTTCCAAAGGGTGGAGGAGGGTCGGATCTCAGGGATGGTACGCATCAGGTAGTTCCAAACGATGCTTGACTCCATGTGTGTAATGCTGCAAAGGCCGCATGTGGCTCTGTGTTAGCAATCTCCGATAGAGCATGGATTTCTGCTAACCCACTCATTCACTTTCCCCCACGCATTGGGTCTTGAAGTCCCGTAGTGCCAATTACTGCGCCTAGATGTCTTGTGTACGTCCTAGTTATTTTTGACCTCACTGCCGAAAAATCTCCACAGCCCGATCATACGATCTGGCTTTGATGAGGAAGGATTTCCATGGCGCTTGGGTGGAAATTCTATTTGTGGACCTCGCGATGTTGGATTTCAGGTCCACCACTTTTGATGTCCTCCACTTTTCCTGCTCCTCGTGAGGTCATCAGCATATGCCACTTGTTTGACCCCAGTTGTTTCATACTTTATTTTTGCTGTGACACTGATAGGCCTATTGCATACATTGCCATTGCAACGGGGGTCCCCTGTGTTGTTCCCCGTCGACTGTAGGATGGCATCACCTCTTAGGGCCTGTTGTTTACTGATGCAGAGGTCTGAAGGATTCTCATACGAATTTTCGAACATAACATCGCAAAAGCCAGGACACTTGATCTTGATGTTGTGGTGCCGCCTGCGTTGGCATGTTGAATGCGTTTGAAGCATCCACCAGAGAACGGCCTCACAATCACGCTGTCAAATATCAATCTCATGGCGTGACGGCCGCCTCTACCCTACAACAACGACAACAAACTGAAACGACGGAAATCATTTTCTTCTAAAACATCAAAACATTTGAAAACCCACGTGACTGTGTGTGTGGGGGAGGGGGTGGATGATGGTGTTTGGGGTGGTGGTGATGGATGATGGTGTTTGAGGTGGTGGTGGTGGTAAGGATGGTGTTTGTGTGGTGGTAGTGGTAACGATGGTGTTTGGGGTGGTGGTGGTGGTGATGATGATGGTGTTTGGGGTGGTGGTGGTGGTGGTAAGGATGGTGTTTTGGGTGGTGGTGATGAGGATAGTGTTTGGGTGTGGTGGTAGTGGTAAGGATGGTGTTTGGGTTGTGGTGGTGGTGGTGGTGGTGGTAAGGATGGTGTTTGGGGTGGTGGTAGTGTGATTTTTACAGGGATCAGCTCACCTGGCACAGGTCACTGACCCACATCGGGGCCTGGGGTGAAATGATTAATAATAATAATAATAATAATAATAATCATAATCATAATCATAATCATAATTTAGATAAATAAAAAATAATAATGATAGCAATACAAAAATAATAATAATAAAGAACCATAAAGAAATACATAAATGAAAAGAAAATAATCAAAAGTGAGAAACGATATATGTACATTATGTTGTGTTGTCAGAGAGAAAAAATTAACCTGCAATTGTGTATAAATGAGGCAGAAAGTCAGATCAGCAACCTGGGACTTGGTCACAATTTTTGATGCTATGGCAGCAGGGTCTACCATTAGACAATACATTATGCTTCCAATATCTTGCCAATCGGTAGTACTCCTGTTGGTAGCTGCCTACTACCTGTTGGGTGAGTTGGATAGTGGTGAGGATGGTGTTTGGGGTGGTGGTGTGAGTGATGATGGTGTTTGGGGTGGTGGTGATGATGATGGTGTTTTGGGGTGGTGGTGATGATGATGGTGTTTGGGGGTGGTGGTGGTGGTGATGATGGTGTTTGGGGTGGTGGTGATGATGATGGTGTTTGGGGTGGTGGTGGAGGATGATGGTGTTTTGGGGTGGTGTGGTGAGGATGTGTTTGGGGGGTGGTGGTGAGGATGGTGTTTGGGGTGTGGGTGGTGGTGGTGATGATGGTGGTTTGGTGGTGGTGATGATGATGGTGTTTGGAGTGGTGGTGGATGATGGTGTTTGGGGTGGTGGGTGATGATGAGGTGTTTGGGGTGGTGGGTGATGATGATGGTGTTTGGGGTGGTGATGATGATGGTGTTTGGGGTGGTGGTGGTTGTGGTGATGATGGTGTTTGGGGTGGTGGTGGTGATTTTTGGGTGGTAGTGGTGATGATGGTCTTGGGGTGGTGGTGGTGGTGGTAGTTTGGTGTGGTGGTGGTGGTGGTGGTGGTGTAGTGGTGTATTAGTGTTGGGGTGGTGGTGGTGATGATGGTGTTTGTGGTTGTGGTGATGGTGGGTTAGTGGTGGGTGGTGGTTAGGTGGTTGGGGTGGTGGTGGTGATGATGGTGTTTGGGGTGGTGGTGATGGTGGGTGATTAGGGTGTTTGTGTGGTGGTGGTGGTGATGATGGTGTTTGAGGTTGTGGTGATAATGGTGGATAGTGGTGTTGGAGGTGGTGGTGGTGGTGATGATGGTGTTTAGGGTTGTGGTGGTGATGATGGTGTTTGAGATGGTGGTGGTGATGATGGTGTTTGGGGTGGTGGTGGTGATGATGGTGTTTGAGATGGTGGTGGTGAGTGGTGGTGTTTGAGGATGGTGGTGGTGATGGTGGTGTTTGGGGTGGTGGTGGTGATGAGATGGTGTTTGGAGTTGGTGGTGAGGTGATGATGGGTTTGAGGTGGTGGTGGTGATGATGGTGTTTGGGGTGTGGTGGTGGTGATGATGGAGTTTTGATTGGTGGTGGTGATGATGTGTTTGGGATGGTGGTGGTGATGATGATGTGGTGTTTGAGGTGGTGGTGGTGATGATGGTGTTTGGTGGTGGTGGTGATGATGATGGTGTTGTTTGAGATGGTGGTGGTGATGATGGTGTTTGAGTTGGTGGTGGTGATGATGGGTTTGAGGTGGTGGTGGTGATGATGGTGTTTGGTGGTGGTGGTGATGATCTTTGTGTTTGAGGTAGTGGTGATGGTGTTTGGGGTGGTGGTGGTGATGGTGTTTGGGGTGGTGGTGGTGATGATGGTGTTTGAGGGTGGTGGTGGTGATGATCATTGTGTTTGAGGTTGTGGTGGTGATGATTTTGTGTTTGAGGAGTGGTGGTGGTGTTTGGGGTGGTGGTGGTGATGGTGTTTGGGGTGGTGGTGGTGATGATGGTGTTTGAGGTGGTGGTGGTGATGATCTTTGTGTTTTGGGGTTGTGGTGGTGATGATCTTTGTGTTTGAGGTGGTGGTGATGGTGTTTGGGGTGGTGGTGGTGATGGTGTTTGGGGTGGTGGTGGTGATGATGGTGTTTGAGGTGGTGGTGGTGATGATCTTTGTGTTTGAGGTAGTGGTGATGGTGTTTGGTGCGGCAGTGGTGATGATAGTGTTTAGGTTGGTGTTGGTGGTGGTGGTGTTTCTTTATTGCTGGCATTCCTTCCATCTCCACGGATTGAAAGAACTTTGGGTAAGATCAGGGATTATGGTTCCACCAGATAGAATCCTGTCCATACAATGGCAAGAAATACTGCTCCCGGCCTTTGTGAAGTCTTACCTGTCCTTCATATACTCACAGGTTCTGCTTCTACCAGCAAATTTGGGACAAAACCTGCAGCTCTTAAAGCAAATCCTTCCCAATATCCAACAGGCTTTGAAAGCAATCCTTATGGTCCAGTTATTAAACATAGAATTTCAGCAGCCGAAGAATATCTGGATCAAATCATCAAACGTGGAAACGGGTGCAAAACTATCTGCAGCTTATGATATTGGATGTATCATCACAGTAAAAGAACTAGAATTGACCAGTTCACCAGCTCCGACTAATAAGCCATGCGTTAAAAGTCCATATTTTACGGGCATTGTATGTCACCCATATAATGTACAAATAAGAAGCCTTACTAACACTGGTCACAGTTAGAGCCAATAATGTTTGTCTTTGAAAATGTGGCTGGACTACTAGTGCCCACTCAATATTGTAGTCAGCTGCCAGAGAATTTGTAAATCAATGCAATTAAGCAAAATATATAACGCGTTTATTTTCTTGTTGAAAGAAATGCAGATTCTGTAAATGTCAAAGTGTGACTCACCATGTAGAAACAGGTAAATTACTATAGCTAACAACTTACTTGTTTCGATCAGACTTTGTGTATGTCACTGTTTATGATATTGTAGGTCATCATAATCATTTAGTATGCTGACTGCATTTACATAAAATTATTTGTTTCATAAATAGTTTATAATTGTTCCTTCTATTTGTGTGCATGACATTATTTTATATATGTTGGCAAACATTCACTACATTAAACATGATAGTAGAAACATCTTGAGAAAATTGACAACGTACAGGACATATTCTTGATAATTGAACATTCATATTGGAACCTGTAACGTTGAGAATTTCTTATGTGTAGTGAGTAGTAGGCAGCTATCTAGGAGGGAAGTACTACCGCCTGGGAAGATATTGGAAGCATAATGTATTGTCTAATGGTAGACCCTGCTGCCATATGGCATCACGAAAATTGTGACCGAGTCCCAGGTTGATGATCTGACTTTCTGCCTCATCTACACACAATTGCAGGGTTTTATTTGTTTTTTTGAAAACACAACACACATACTGTATATCGTTTCTCACTATTAATATATATATATATATATATATATATATATATATATATATATATATATATATATATATATATATATATATATATATATAATATATATATATATATATTAGTAAAAGGACAAAAAAATTATATGATGTGGGTCTTTGACCTGTGCCTAGTAGGCTAATCCCGTAGAAAAAATACTCTCAGGGTGACCTTACATAACATCAAGTAAGGTCAATAACATGGATCCACACCACCTCCACCGCACACAAAAGAAAAAAGCTTATAAAAATGAGCGACGTAACGAAAAGGTCCAGTTAGGTTACAAACTTGAGCCAGTGTACACTCCGCGCCATAGTTTCGATGCACCCTCTTCCCTCTGGCTCCAGGGAAGTCGTAGTCAGGGCTGGTAAATAAAGTGTTGTGAGTCACTAAAATCCTGTATCGTGCATATATTCTCTCAAATATTACATCATGAACTGCTATTCGTACAATGCAGCGAAGCTTCGAGCTACCACATTGCACCACTAAATGATGGGTGGGTGGGGGCCGTTCGGTATGAAGCCAAGGCTACGACTTCATCGAGTTAGGGTAGAGGTAGAGGGTTGCATCGAACTATGGCGCGTGAGTGTACGTGGATGAGATGATATAGGGAAAGATAATGAGAGAAAGACCAAGGTAAATGGAGATGGTAATTAAAGAAAGGGAGATGAAGAGACAATAGGGAGAGAGAAAAGGATAAAAGAAGTAGTACAGTAGTGTAGCCAACAGCTGTTGAGTCATGATGAATAGCAAAGTGATAGGTGTCGATACTGATGGTTCATTATTATTATTATTATTATTATTATTATTATTATTATTATTATTATTATTATTATTATTATTATTTATTATTATTATTATTATTATTGTTATTATTATTATTATTATTATTATTATATATTATTATTATTATTATTGTAATGTTTATTATATAAAATATTCCATGATGTAGAGTTGTGTTGTCAATTCCGAATTTTAGTTCGTAATCCGGCCTAATACAGATTTGTGCTGGTAATTCTGAATTTATATTGTTGATTGTTTTTGCGTGGTGAGAACCTTCCCAGTTAAAGTCACTTACTACGTGTGATGACCGAGAATTCTAGTTTTGCGTTCATAAATACGACGTAAAATAACTGAGATTGTTATTCTGTAGGTTCATAGTGTGTTTTATGTACACCTATGCGTTGCTATGCATTCTTATGTAATGTTATATGTAACTATGTGTTACTATGTATTCTTGCGTGTTCCTGTGTGTTCATGTGTTTCTATATATTCATTTGTCTGCCCATGTTTCCTTTATATTACTTTTGTGGTCTATATGATCCTGTGTACATCTATGTGTTCCTATATATGCCTACGTATTATAGGTTCCTCTGTGTTTCTTTGTACAGTATATCTGTATATACTGCATATCTATGTACTGTATATCTACGTTATCAGGCTACACCACGGAAAAAAGCCTCAGGGGCTATCATCAGGTTGACTTCAATTATTCTATCTTTGACACTGGGTATGCCTAGTTCTTTCCTCATATTAAGACTTTATTTTGCATTTTTTTATCTTGTCCAGCACGCCTTTCCCGTCACGAATGACCAGGGCTGGTGCGTAGTAATCTATCAGAATCTTATATAGCCTAGGTACATTGTTTTTTAACAATTCTAATATTAGCACCATAGTGTGGGCTGTACTACACTTCTAAGAGGTCTCAGTCTGTGAGTACATTGGCGGGTTAGCTGTTGTATGGCAGGTAAGTGCAAGGGCAGGGTACCAAGATATTTAAAGAAGAAGCATAGTCAATAGTGTTGTTACCTATCTTGAACTGGCGGGGGCCACGTTTGCTGTTCCAGCTTTTGTTGAACACCCTTAGTTTCTTTCGATAGGAGATAATAGACCGAGTTCTCATAGACTGCGTATACTTGGTTCAGAATTGGTTGCATTTCAAGATGAGTTTTATTATCACGCAGAATATCATCAGCATAGCCCAGTTGTGATGTTGCTGGGGTTGTCTGGTATTGAATTTAATAATGCATTCATGAGAACGGTAAACAAAAGTTGGTTGAGTACTTATCCCAGTGTAACCGACCTCCATATCCCATTTTTTGGCTAGTTCGTACAATATCAGTTGCCTATTGTATCAAATACAACTTTTAGGTCAAGAAATGTGGTGTATCTGTGCCTTTCATCACCATGCACAGTTAGGAATATTAGTGATGCAGTTATGTACTGTAGACCTTTACCGCCAGGTGAAGCCATTTTATGTTAGGAGACATGTGTTCTCTGATTCTATATAATAGTCTGCCAAAGAACCATCCTCAAAAGGTTTTACACAGGCAGCTGGTTAGTGATATGGGACGAAAAAGCATCGGAAGCATCTGGTTTCCGAACGTGTTTTAACAATGCTGTTGGTTCATGATGTGGGTAGTTGGCCTCGGCATGACTCATAATGCTCTAATGCCAATAATGGATTACCCGGCTTTTACCTTAGTAGTCTAATGATATTGGGTGATTCCGTCCTCTCAGGGGGCAGTACACCTACCTCTGGCAAGGGCGGCGTCAAGCTCCCACTCATTATATGGAACTTATCACACTCATCGGCTGCTGTTTACTCAGCATAAAGTTGATAAGATTACTTACTTCTCTCTGCAGACTTCACATCAAGGAGTCCTCGATCTCTAGTTGGTAACATGTCAGCTAGAGAAATGAGCTCCACTTTGTTATTAGCTCATACCTTTTTGCAGAGGTTTTGGATGGGAACATGTCTACTGTTTTTACCTCTGATTATGTTTATATCTGTCCAGATTTTGCGCTGAGGGAGTGTGTTGGTTCAGGCTGTTGACATATGTCTCCCATGCATTTTTGTCTGAGTTCGTTTACGTTCCTGGCTGCAGCAAAGGAAGGCTTGATACAATTGTAGCAGCTGAGGGTGTTCTAATTTGTTTTGTAACCTTTGCCCACCCTCCCGACTCTAGCCCTGAGTTTTTTATTCAGTTTGGGATCATTACTCGCACTGCTGTTGTCTGTTGTTGTCCTGATGCTAACCACGTTTTCTCTGTTTTTTGGAGGGAGGCAATGTTGGTGAGGTATGTAAAGTTCTATCTATCAGATCATCATGAGGCTTTAGTAGTGTCAGGCTTGTAGTCCTTGTACCAGTCATGGATGAAGTCTATGAACTGGCTTTCATGCTCAAATGCTTAACTGTGAGTCTACGTCTGCTAACATTTTTTTACAGTAGAGTGTCGTAGCTACATGTATACTAGCTTGGATTGGGTTGTTATCACACATAAGATCAGTGACAACATCAGAGCTATAAGTTGTGTATGATAGATTAAGCCAATACACTTGTCTAGAGCCACCATAGATGTGTGTTGATTCATTATTGCCCTATAATTTGGTTATCTTCATATGCGCTGAGAAGTGAATAGAGTCTCCCTACCATTGGTGTTAGTGGGTAGAGTCACCTAATTTCTTGTCTGTAGTATTCAGGGTGCCAGCATCAGGACAGTGGGTTCAATGTGTACAAAGTCTGGGAGATCTGTGTACTAGAAGCTAGTCTGAGGGAGCATAGGCGTTTAGCACGTTGGAGTGTGGGTGCCCAGGTGGATAGTGATCCCATGGCACTGAAGGTTGGTTGTCTTTTGGATACAAGAGGTACATGCGGGAGTGACTTCTTAACATACATCAAACATGTGTGAGTAGAACTAGGATCATAATACACATAATTGGGCAGACTGGGTGGGGGCTTACCATTAGGTGTGAGGCACTCCTGCAGACACACAATATCGATGTCCTCAGTCACAACTTTGTGGTGTAGGTCAGGGTATCGTTTTCTAAGGGATGAGATGTTCCAACTCATCACCTTCACCGCTCTGAATCTTTGTCTGGTATTAACACTTGCAATTATGAACTATATTTGGAAAGAAGCTGAAGGCACTGTATGATACTGTTTTTTTCCATGCTGCCTATCCCTTCGGCAGACAGGATGCTTTTTAATATTTTTGAAACATTTCTGGAGTATGTACTGCTCAACAGTTGTTGTATTTCAGTGGTAGACAACAACACACTTTGGTTACACTCGACATCACCACCAGTTTGTGCTTGTTCATCTTCACTGACCATGTCCACAGAGGCATCAGTAGAACTGTTACCAGTATCACTATTTTCCTCAGCTTGGACACTAGTTCCTGGTGGGTCTTGAGTTTCTGCATCTGGTAATGACATTTTAATGTCTTCAATTTAATTGCAATCTTTCCATAGCTGCTGAACTGTGTTGGTGGTGTTCTTTCTCTGTAGTGTATCAGAGGCTCTTTAACGTATCAGTTTGAACTGCAATTTGAACTTTGAGTTCTTTAATTTATTTTTTCAAATCATTGATCTCTTCACTTTGTGTGTGTTCACGGGGTGTGTTGGCAGCTACCTGTCGTGTTAGTACGTCTGTGTTGTCCCATGCTGATCTTTCGTTGACTGCAGGTGATGATCCTGGAGCTTTGGTGGGGAGTGTGGGCCAGAGGTTGGCCATAGGGAGTACCCTAGCAGCAGTAGGGTTTCTTGAGACCTGCCTGGGTGGTGGGTCTGGGCGCCGAGGGGGCGTAGGAGCTCTAGGACAGCCAGGGTGCCATACAGGAACTCCATCTGTTTTGCAGTTAACACACCTCTGTTGAATGGCTCCCCCTTGAGCAACTGCATCTCTGCAAGCCATTGTTGCATGTTGTCGTGAGCAGAGACCACACCACGGGTTAGCAGAGGGGCATGCTCGGGCCACATGGCCTTAGTATTCACAATTGTAACACCTCTGAGTAGGAGGCTGATAGAGAGTTACCTTCAGACTCCGGTAGCCACCACGGACTCGAATGATCTTGCCCCCGAGTCGCTTCGTCCTTTTAATGTTGGGATGAGCTTTTAGTAGTGTGGGGGGGGGGGGCTGGGACTGGTCGAACCCTATGATTAAGATGTTTCTTTTGCTCGATGGTTGGGATGGTTGTTCCAGGGTTATTCTACTTATGCTATTGGTGAGGAGATCCTGTATGACTGTTGGGTCGTTTCTAATCAGAACATGATCTTGTGTACTGACCCTGATCTGAAACTCAGTGTCTGGGTATTTATCTTCCACATCGTCCAGCCATCGATACTTGACTTCAGGTAGTGTACCTACAGGGAAGTTTAATCTTACTCTCATGGGGGTTGAGGTTGTCGTTGTTGGCCTCTAAGGTTTTCTTTCTTTTCGGCCTTCCGTTTGCTTCTGGACTTAACTAGTTTAAAGTCATCCTGTCCACTGGTGTCAAGGTAAACACCATAGTCACCTGGCTCACTCAGTGCCCCAGGAGGGCTAGAGACAGTAGCTAGGTCTCCAGTTAACTCCGACATGGTGGAGTTACAGGACTCGACCTATATGCAGGGTGGTATGAATGCATTTATCCCATCTTCTCCCAAAATTTTCACTTTATAATCATGGTTTGGTCGCTCCTGTTCTCTCCCATGTAGGGAGAGAGATAGGGCCCGGTACCAAGTTATGAAATTATCGCCTTTTCCTATTACTCACTCCTCTTTCATTACTTCTAGGAATCGTTGAAAGGCTATTCTTCGTAGGGCCAAGCGGAATTTTATAAAAAGAAAGACTGCTGTCCTGCCTAACTCTATTTCTAGTAAATCCTTCTGGTCCTTAACCAAAAACATCTGTAATAACTTCTGCACTTTTTCTTTTCCTCCTCTCTTCCGACCTGATAACTCTACAGCCAACTCTCTCCCCGATAAAGTCAATCTCTTTGGCACCTTACTCTCCTCTAACTCCACCTTAGACGATTCCAACTCTATCCCTCTTACCCCTGCTCCTCCTACTGAACCTATGCACTTTCCTATAATCTCCACTCGTAGGGTTGCTGGTGTGTTATCCAGGTTGGATGTGAATAAGGCGTCTGGACCGGACGGAATACCCCCCTCGTGTTCTGAGGGAGTGTGCTGAAATTCTAGCCCCTGTGCTTGCTCGCCTCTTTCGCCTTTGCCTCAAAACCCAAACTTTTCCTTCGTCTTAGAAGCATGCCTTGGTTCAGCCCATCCCGAAGAAGGGTAACCATTCTAATCCCTCTAACTATCGCCCCATTGCCCTAACTTCATCACTCTCAAAGATTTTCGAAACTATCTTAGACTCTCATTTTCTCCGTCACCTTGAGCGCTTTTCTCGTTTGTCGGATCACCAGTATGGCTTTCGCCAGGCGAGATCTACTGGTGATCTTCGCTCCTACTGCACCCATCTTTGGTCATCCTTTGACAGGGTATGGCTTAAGTCTTTACTTTCTAAACTTCCCTCTTATGTTTCTCTCCCCCACCTTATTCTCTAATTTCCAGCTTCCTTGAGAACCGATCCACGGCAGTTGTTGTCGAAGGATCGATCTCTCGCTCTTTTTCTACCAGTAGTGGTGTCCCACAGGGTTCTGTTCTTTCACCAATTCTCTTCCTTATTTATATCAATGATTTACTTCACACTACAACTAATTCCATCCATTCTTACGCTGATGATTCTACTCTTTACTCTTCTTCACATTTTTCCCTTCCCCCTAATTCTCAAACTAGATCTGTTTCTAGAACTGATATCATTACATCTATCAATGCGGATCTGTGCAGCATCTCCGAATGGGGATGTACAAACTTGGTTATATTCATTAGTAATAAAACTCAGTGTTTACCAATTATTATTTCCAAATTAGATGATCGCCCACCAATCACATTTCAGGACGCAATTATTCTGCCAAATTCTAAAATGGATATGCTAGGCCTCACCATTTCCTCTAATGTCATGGAAGCCACACATCCACAACATTGCTAAAGCTGCCTCCCGAAAGCTGCGATTGCTGTACAGATGCCATAGCTACTTCACTCTTGAGCAGTTGCTTCAAGTTTATAAGGTATTCATTCATACTAACTTGGAGTACTGCTCTCATATCTGGGGTGGCTCTGTCCAACTGTTAGATAGGGTGGAATCAAAGGCATTTCGTCTTATTGACTCTCCTCCTTAAGTCAACAATCTCTCTTCCCTTTCTCTTCGCCGCAATGTTGCTTCACTCTCTCTCTTTTACAGGTACTTTAACGGGCAATGTTCGGTGGATTTGACATCCTGTGTACCGCCGGCAAGGCCGTGGGCTCGTAACACACGCCTTGCTCGCGGTGCCCACCGTTTTTGTGTGGATGTCGGTCACAATAGAATAACCCGTTATAGTACATCCTTCTTTGCTCACACACCCAAACTGTGGAGTGCTCTGCCTTCTTCTGTGTTTCCATACTTATACAATCTGTCTCACTTGAAAAAGCTGGTTTTCCGGCATCTTCGTGGTGTAGATTAATATACGTAATCCTTTTCTGTTATATTTGTTATTTTTTTGCTCATATTTTTTCGCCCCCTAGGCCCCGTTGTGGGTCAATGACCTGTGCCCAGGTGGGCTATTCCTCGTAAAAAAAAAAATGCCTGCGTCAGAGGGCTGGGGACTGCGTGGCACTCCTAGGAAGTCAGCGGTGGTTGGGAGGCGTAACCCAAGTCTAATTATACCAAGTCAACCCACTTTGAGTCGAAAATTCGTCATTCACCGCGCTTGACGTCAACTGGCCGACAGACCGGCAGCCCGGGGGAGTTTCTGGGTGGGAATCCTTTGGGGGGGTCGGGTGGGAGCTCAGTTACCAGCTGGCCGTCGTGGCGTTGTTGTTGGAAGGTTTATAACAATGCCTGATAAATGCTCCGTATTTGGATGCATATCAAATTACAGACTACATGATAAGAGTTTGAGATTTTCATCGATTTCCAAAATATGAAAAATTGAGAAAGAAGTTGATTTTATTGTGCATGCAGCAAATAGATAGGGTTCAACAGGAGGAAGGGCAATACTTGAGAGCCGCTGGCAGATTTTAATTTAAAATTCCCAAAAGTCTAACTTTCGGCCAGGAAACCGGATATGGATAGACAAATACCTATTTGTTGCTTGAAACTGTTGTCTAGCCTAGTCATCTGTAATATATCTAGTGGCCATATTGATAAACTGAAAACCTCTACACATATATACTTGTATTAACTGATTTACTGTAATAGCTTGGGAAGGGAGAATGAAGGTAATTATAATTATTATTTTTTATTATTTTCTTTAACCATTTTATTTTATTTTTGTATTCCCCCCCCCCTCCCCCGGCCCCCTCCCCAGTAAATAGCTATCACATATGCTTATGATTACTAATTTCTTTACAAATACTGGCAGCAATATCGTAAGCGTATTAATAATAATGAGAGGAAGAAAAGCATTGTTAATAATAATAATGATAATATTTTTTTTAATAATAACACTAGGAATAGCATAAAAATAATGATTACATAAGAAGTTCAAGTGGCTGACTGAAAGATAGTGTGGCAGTGGATGAGAGAATAAGAAAATATGACCAGAATATCCACCTCGGCCAACGACGTCACATAATAAGCTCCGCCCAGGCGCGTAGGTAGACTTGGTTTATTTGGACTGTGGCGTAACCCTCTCACAGGACAAGCCAAACTGACATCTACAGAGTATCAGCCGTGCGAAGGGAGGGGAGGGGAGGGCCGCAAGTGTAGTCCACATGTGTATTCCACAAGTGTTTACAGTGTAATCTACAGGTGTAGGCCAACGGTGTAGTAAACAAATTTTGTTTACAGATGTAGTTCACAGGTGTAATCCACAAAATATTGTCCACAGATGTATTTTACATTTGTAGCTCACAGGTGTTGACCACAGGTGTAATCTACAGGTGTAGTCCACAGGGGTAGTCCACAGATGAAGTCTACAGGTGTAGTCCGCAGGAGTAGTCCACAGGTGTAGTCCGCAGGTGTACCCCACAAAATATTGTTAACAGATGTATTCTACATTTGTAGCCCACAGATGTTGACCACAGATGTAATCAACATGTGTAGTCCACACGTGTAGTCCATAGTTGTACTCCATATGTGTAGTCCACAAGTGTTGTCCACAGGTGTAGTTCACAGGTTTAGTCAACAAACTACATTTAATGGAGTCGACAATGTAGTGTACAAGTGTTTTACACAGCTCAGGTGTATTCAACAAGTGTAGTCCAGAGGTGAGGTCTAGTCCACAAGTATTACCCACAGGTGTAGTCCACAGGTGTATTCCACAGGTATAGTCAACAGATGTAGTACACCTACGTAAACCATAAGGGTTTTTACCCAAGTGTAGTCCAGAGATGAAGTTCACAGACGTAGTCCACTGGTGTTGTCCATAGGTGTAGTTCACAGGTGTAATCCATAGGTGAGATGTAGTCCACAGGTGTAGTCAACAGATTCAGTTCACATGTGTAGTCCACAGGTGTAGTCCACAGGTGTAGTCCACAGGTGTGCTCCACGGATGTTGTCAACAGATGTAGTCCACAGGTATAGTTCACAGGTATTGTCCGCAGATGTAGTCAACACGTGTACTCCACAGGTGTAGTCGACACGTGTAGTCCACAGGCAAAGTCCAGAGGTGTAGTCTACAGGTGTTGTCAGTATACGTAGTCCACAGGTGTAGTCCACAGGTGTAGTCCACAGGTGTAGTCCACAAGTGTAGACCCACAAGTATTGTACACAGATGTAGTCTACATGAGTAGTAAACAGCTGTTGTCCACAGATGTAGTTTACAGGTGTATTTTACAGGTGTCGTCCACAGATGTAGTCTACAGATGCAATCCACAAGTGTTGTACATAGGTTTAGTCCACAGGTGTTGTCCAAATGTCTAGTCAATAGGTGTAGTTCACAGAAATTGTCCACAGGTGTTGTCCAGAGACGTAATCTACAGGTGTAGTTCACAGGTGTAGTCTACAGGTGTAGAACACAGATGTTGTCCACAGAGGTGTGTGTGTGTGTGTGTTTGCACACAGAGTGGTGAAATGCGTCTAGTGTGGCAGCATTAAGTTCGTGTTAAGGTGCAAGCACTGCTTGCTCCCTCTCGCTTTCAGCTACCGCCGCTGGCTAGCCCTTATAGTGAACAGGGGAACAACTTGCATAAGTCTTCCCTGCCAGTACACAGCCTCTTCACCATCAACAGTCCTGCTGTGCCTCTTCGTGGCAACACACGGTAACTGGGTGCCTCGTGGGCCCAGGCTAGATCAGCAGGGGATCTCGGAGTAGCAGTGGGTCCCAGAGGGACGGCACATAGGCCCACTGCATGTGGAAATGTCGTGGTGCCTACCAACCAATGACCCGCTGCCTTGCGGATTAGCCTTGGCCACAGGAGTAAACCCCGAACGAAAAATCTGCGTTGGAGCCCCGCATCAGGAAGACATGCTTACAGAGCTCCAACAAGACTCCAACGGCGGTATAGGCGGAAGAGGTGACCACCATGGGAACCCAATGACTAGACCAGCAGACGAAGGCATTGCACGATGGACAGGGTACTAAGGCGAAACCCAACAAACTGGGCTATCGGCAGTCCATTGCAACTCTCCCTCTCCCCAGTCATTGCAACCCTTCCACCACTGCATCAGGAAAAGGGAGAGCCAAGATATGTGGCTGCAGCCTGCACTCCTGCACCACATAAATCAACTCACACGCAGCCATCATCCAGCTCATCATACCTCTCATCATCATCAAAACCCCTATACCCCCAAAAGTCCTATGACGACGAACGAGTGGCGACGGGGACAGATAGAGATGACTGCCGGGAGTCTAATCACAACTCTGCACATGGGCAGCACAGATAAGATGGTCGTTTATGCACTGGGATCCAGGCAGTAGTGCAATCCAGTCCTGTCTGTGCGACTAAGCAGCCCTTTCGAGGAGCCACTCTGCTCACCCCACATGAGGAGGGGGCTAGAAAAGGTGCCGTAAACATAGCATGCCGAAAAAACCAACCTGACTGGGCAACCAGTAAAATCATCCTTATGCGGTCGAAAACACAATCAAAATCGCAGATCAAAACAAAAATAAACGATACAACCTCTTATGGTGGCTGCAAGGAATGTCAGGACCCTTCTGAATATGAATACTGACACAAATGAGCGTCCTGAAAGAGAAACCGCCTTTGTGTCTAAAGAGCTGGCTAGGTATAACATCGGAATAGCAGCCATTATTGAGTCCCACACGAGGGTAAACCTGCTGCGGAGAGAAACCGCATATATGGAGTTGGCTTTGCCATCCGCCGACACATCCTACACATGATAACTGAAATGTTTAGTGGGGTCAACTAGCGCCTTATGACGCTTCGAGTCCCACTGAATCACTCACGTCATGTATTTTTCACCACTGCATACGCCCCAACACTGGATGCAGAGGATGACATCAAGGAGGCCTCTTATGTCGACTTCGACAGAGTCCTAACCTCTGTCCCTAGAGAAGATAAGGTTGTGCTCCGTGGTGGCTTCAATGCCAGAATTGGCAGAGATGCTGACATTTGGCTGGGAACCAGAGGGAGAAATGGACTAGGCAAGTGTAATCCCAACGGCTTACTCCTCCTTCAGCAAGTGTGCTGCACACAACCTCACTATCACCAATACCTTGTTTAGGCAGGCCGACAAGTTCAAGGGTTGGTAGCAACACCCACGATCC
This sequence comes from Homarus americanus, assembly GCF_018991925.1. Taxonomy (NCBI): domain Eukaryota; kingdom Metazoa; phylum Arthropoda; class Malacostraca; order Decapoda; family Nephropidae; genus Homarus; species Homarus americanus. Next base: position 242,748 of record NW_024720342.1, read on the forward strand.
AAACACTAGCCTCTCATTGACTACATCATTGTCAGAGAAAGAGATCGCTGAGATGTCCTCATCACCCGTGCCATGCGTGGCTCAAACAACTTCGACACTAATCATCGACTCGTCAGAGCCAAGCTCTCACTTTACGTCGCCCTAAAACGGCGAAGGCAGCAAGCCTCCAGAAGAGGTTTTAACACTAATCGTCTGGAGGATCCAGCGGTAGCACATGCTTTCAGAGAGCAGCTCGAACTTGGGCTGATAAACAACCCGACAACAAACAACCCAAACCTCAGTGCCGGATGGGATATTCTCGACACTGTCATGAACCTGTAGAGAGACCCTCAGCCAGATCAAAAGAATACACTGGGTCTGGTTTGATGAAAATGACCCGGCAATTATGTACTCGTTGTTGATAAACATGCTGCTTTAACTGACTGGTAGAACAACCCCCACTCTCTGACCAAAGCTGATACCTTCCGAAAGAAGAAAGCGGAGTCCCATCGGAACTTCACAATTTTAAGATCGACTGGTTTAAAAACAAAGCATGTGAAACACAAAAATTTTCAGAACAGCACAAGATGTGCGAATTTTTCAATTCCACTAAAAAATTTTATGGGCCAATAACTAATGGTGCAGTCCCCCCCTCCCCCGCTCATCCTATGGTAGCTCCATAATTAAAAATGATGAAGGCCTCCTTCAGGGCTAGAAAGAGCACTACCATTCACTGTTCAATCGTTACACGGATGTAGATGTCCTGACTACCCAGCAGGTCCCTCAGCATCCAGAGCTGACCCAACTCGTCTATCATCCATCCCTGGATGAGGTAGCTACTGCCATCAAACAGATGGAAAATAGCAGAGCCTCAGGGCCTGATGGAATCCCAGCCGAGGTGTATAAAGCAGGAGGACCTCTACTTACCAGCCGTCTCTACTCTCTCCTGGAGAATATATGGGAAAATGAGGACAACCCCAAGCTCTTAGAGACGACTCCGTCGTCAATATTTATAAGAACAAGGGAGACCGGTCAGACTGTGACAACTACCACGGGATCTCGCTGCTGTACCGTAGCTGGCAAGATTATCGCCCGAGTCCTCCTAAACAGACTTCTTCCTGAAGAGGAAAACTTCCTCCAAGAATCTCAATGTGGCTTTAAACCATCACGTAGCACCACAGACATGATTTGTGCTGCTCGTCCGATACAGGAAAATTGCAGAGAACAGTGTCGTGACCTGTACATGGCTTTCATCGACCTAACCAAGGCCTTCGAGGGCTTGAACGGTAGTGTCCTGCACAATGGCACCCAGTCTGAGTTCTTCCCCATCCAAACGGGGGTTAAGGAAGGGTGTGTACTGGCACCAACTCTCTTTTCCATTTTCTTGGTTGCCTTCCTTACTCGTGCCAGAGCCAATTTAGCCGGCGGGTTGGACATCGAGTACCGGATGAAGGGTCTTTTCAACATAAGACGACTCCAAGCAGGAACAGAGGTGTCGGCAGCTTCCATTGCTGAGCTTCAGTTTGCAGACGATCTCATCCTTGTCGCTCACACTGAATGCGACCTACCGGAGATCCTGCACACCTACGCAGATGCGTATGCACACTTCGGCCCTGAGGTGTATGTACGTAAGACTCAGCTTCTCTTTCAGGCTGCCCCTGGTTCATCCACACCCCCATCATACATCCAACTTAACGGTATTATCATCTTTAATGTTACCCACTTTCGGTATCTCGGCTCCCACCTGTCCACCTCCGTGGACATCGATGAAGAGATTCAGAATCGGATCAGATGTTTATCTCAAGCCTTTGGTAGGCTCCGAAACCCTGTCTTCAGCTGTAGAGAACTAGAATTATCTACAAAGTTACACGTATATTGAGCAGTGATCCTCCCCACCCTTCTACATGGCAGCGAGACATGGGTCACATACAGGAAGTACATTAAGGCACTTGAAAACTTTCACCAACGTAGTCTACTCTCCATCCCCAGAGTTTGTTGGGAAGACAAGAGAACAAATGCCAGTATTTTTGCTGATGCCAACTGTAGAAGCATCGAGGCTACCATTATCCAAGAACAACTACGCTGCGGTGGCCTTGTTACCCGCATTGACGACAGTAGAATGCCAAAGCAGCTACTTTACAGTCACCTAACGAACTATTCGCTACGAATAGTAAGCGTAACGCTGGCAGGCAACTGAAAAGGTATAAAGATAGTCTGAAGACAAACCTGAAAAAGTGCCAAATCGACCCCCTCACTTTTTTTCTTTTTTTTTTTATTGGGCACCCCCCTACATCCTTGTGTAAGGTGAAGCGCAGAAGCGTTTACAGCGCCCAACAGGGAAGCATGCTAAGTTCATGCTTGCCTTTATGTCTCGTGAGTTAAGGGCGTAGAAGCCTGGAAGACGATTACTCCACACCGTAACCTTGGAGGATCAGCACACAAGAAGGTGTCAATACTTTCGAGTTCGCCCGAGTACATAATGAGGCAGACAATCGCCAACGCCGGAAAGTCGCTGCCGCCGCCCCTCCCGCACTAGATGTAGCCCCCCACATGTGCAGCATCTGTATCGACCCTGCCGGTTCCGTATCGGCCTCTTTAGTCACCTCAGAACTCACCAACTGAGGTGACATCCTTAGTAATTCGCATCATAGTATCGTAGCTGGATGATCGCCATACTCGATTCCGATTGACACCAAAGTAGTAGTAGTAGTAGTCTAAAGGTATAGTCTACAGGTGTAGTCAACATGTGTTTTCCACAGGTGTTGTCCACGGATGAAGTCTACAGGTATAGTCCTCAGGTGTAGTCAAAAGGTGTAGTCTACAAGCGTTGTCCACAGGTGTAGTCCACAAGTGTAAATCACAGGTGTAGTCCACAGGTGTTGTCCACAGATGTAGTTACAGGTGTAGTCTACAGGTGTAGTTCACAGGTGTAGTCCACAGATGTAGTTCACAGGTACAGTCATTAGGTGTTGTTCACAATTGTAGTTCACATGTGTAATCCACAGGTGTAGTCCACAGGTGTAGTCCACACTTGTACTTCAAAGGTTTAGTCGGAAGGTGTTGCCCACAGATGTAGTCTACATTTGCAGTTCACAAGTGTACTCCACAGGTGTAGTCCACATATGTAGTCTACAGGTGTAGTCCACAGGTGTAGTCCACAGATGTAGTTCACAGGTGCAGTCATTAGGTGTTGTTCACAATTGTAGTTCACATGTGTAATCCACAGTGTAGTCCGTTGATGTAGTCCTTAAGTGTTGTCCACAGGTGCAGTCTACAAGTGTTGTACGCAGGTGTAGTCCACAGATCTCCACAGCTATAGTCAACAGATATACTCTACAGGTATAGTCCACAAATACACTCCACAGATGTAGGCCACAGATGTAGTCCACAAGTGTTGTTCATTGATGTAGTCCACAATTGTTGTCAACAGATGTAGTCCACAGGTGTAGTCAACGAGTGCACTCTACAATTGTTATCCTCAGATATAGTACACAGGTGTAGTCTACAGGTGTCGTTCAGAGATGTAGTCCACAAGTGGTGTCAACAGATGTAGTCCGCAGGTGTAGTCTTCAGGTGTAGTCCATAGATGTAGACAACAGGTGTAGTTTACAGTTGTTGTCCACAAGTGTAGTTCACATGTGTAATCAACAGGCGTAGTCCACAAGTGTTTTACACTGGTGTAGTCCACAGATGTACATCATAGATGTAGTTCATAAGAGTAGTCCACAAATGCTGTCCACAAATGTCGCACACAAGTGTTGACAACAGATGTAGTCCACAAGTGTAGTCCACACGTGTAGTCCACAAGTATTGCCCACAAATGCAGTGACAGGTGTAGTCTACAAGTCTAGTCCACAGATGTATTCTACAAGCGTTGTCATCAGATGCAGTCAACATGTTTAGTCTACAGGTGTAGTTTACAGGTGTAGTCTACAAATGTAGTCTACAGGTGTAGTCTACAGATATAGTCCACAGGTACAGTCTACAGATGTTCCACAGGTGCAGTCTACAGACGTTCACAGGTGTTGTCAACACATGTAGTCCACAGGTGTAGTCCACAGGTGTTGTCAACAAATGTAGTCCACAGGTGTTGTCAACGGGTATTGTCAACAGATGTAGTCCACGGGTGTTGTTAACAGATGTAGTCCACAGTTGTAGTCTACAGGTGTAGTCCACAGGTGTTGTCAACAGGTGTAGTCCGTAGGTGTTGCCAACAGATGTAGTCCACAGTTGTATTCCACAGGTGTAGTCCACAGGTATTGTCAACAGATGACCTCCTCAGATGTAGTCCACATGTGTTGTCAACAGATGTAGTCCACAGGTGTTGTCAACAAGTGTAGTCCACAGGTGTTGTTAACAGATGTAGTCCACAGGTGTAGTTCACAGGTGTTGTTAACAGATGTAGTCCACAGGTGTAGTCCACAGGTGTTGTTAACAGATGTAGACCACAGGTGCAGTCAACAGGTGTAGCCAGCAGATGTAGTCCACAGGTGTTGTCAACAGATATAGTCCATAGGTTTAGTCCACAGATGATGTTTAGCCCACAGTTGTAGTCCAGAGGTGTAGTCCACAGGTGTAGCAAGCAGATGTAGTCTACAGGTGTTGTTAACAGATGTAGTTCACAGGTGTAGTCCACAGGTGTAGCCAGCAGGTGTAGCCCACAGGTGTTGTTAACAGATGTAGTCCACAGGTGTATTTCACAGGTATAGTCTACAGGTGTTGTCAACAGATGTAGTCCACTGGTGTAGTCAACTGATGTAATCTACAGATGTAGTCCACAGGTGTAGTCCACAGGTGTAGTTCAAAGGTGATGTCAACAGGTGTAGTCCTCAGGTGTATTCCACAGGTGTTGTCAACATGTGTAGTCCACAGGTGTAGTTCACAGGTGTTGTCAACAGATGTAGTCAACAGTTGTAGTCCACAGGTGTAGCCAGAAGATGTAGTCCACAGATGTAGTCCACAGGTTTAGTCCACAGGTGCGGACCACAGGTGTAATCAACAGATGTACAAAATAGTTGTAGTCCACAGGTGTAGTCCACAGGTGATGTCCACAGATGTAGTTTACAGGAGGAGTCTACGGGTGTAGTCTACCGGTATAGTCCACAGGTGTTGCCAACGGGTGTTGTCAACAGATGAACTCCACAGATGTAGTCTACAGGTGTTGTCAACACATGTAGTCCACAGGTGTTGTCAACAGATGTAGTCCACAGGTGTTGTTAACAAATCTAGTCCACAGTTGTAGTCAACAGGCGTAGTCCACAGGTGTTGTCAACAGATGTAATCCACAGGTTTTGTCAACGGATGTAGTCCACAGTTGTAGTCCACAGGTGTAGTCCACGGGTGTTGTCAACAGATGAACTCCACAGATGTAGTTTACAGGTGTTGTCAACAGATGTAGTCCACAGGTGTATTCCACAGGTGCAGCCAGCAGAATTAGTCCAAAGGTGTAGTCTACAGGTGTTTTCAACAGATGTGGTCCACAGGTTTAGTTCACAGATGAAGTTTAGTCCACAGTTGTAGTCCACAGGTGTAGTTCACAGGTGTAGGCAGCAGATGTAGTCAACATGTGTTGTTAACAGATGTAGTCCGCAGGTGTAATCCACAGGTGTAGCCAGCAAGTGTAGTCCACAGGTGTTGTTAACAGATGTGGTCCACAGGTGTAGTCCACAGGTGTACTCCACAGGTGTAATCCACAGTTGTAGTCCACAGGTGTAGTCCACAGGTGTGTTCACGGGTATGGTCTACAGGTGTTGTCAATAGATATAGTCACTGGTGTAGTCAACTGATGTAATCTACAGATGTAGTCCACAGTGTAGATGGGTGTAGTTCAGGTGATGTCAACAGGTCAACAGGTGTAGTCCTCAGGTGTATTCCACAGGTGTTGTCAACATGTGTAGTCCACAGGTGTAGTTCACAGGTGTTGTCAACAGATGTAGTCAACAGTTGTAGTCCACAGGTGTAGCCAGAAGATGTAGTCCACAGATGTAGTCCACAGGTTTAGTCCACAGGTGCGGACCACAGGTGTAATCAACAGATGTACAAAATAGTTGTAGTCCACAGGTGTAGTCCACAGGTGATGTCCACAGATGTAGTTTACAGGAGGAGTCTACGGGTGTAGTCTACCGGTATAGTCCACAGGTGTTGCCAACGGGTGTTGTCAACAGATGAACTCCACAGATGTAGTCTACAGGTGTTGTCAACACATGTAGTCCACAGGTGTTGTCAACAGATGTAGTCCACAGGTGTTGTTAACAAATCTAGTCCACAGTTGTAGTCAACAGGCGTAGTCCACAGGTGTTGTCAACAGATGTAATCCACAGGTTTTGTCAACGGATGTAGTCCACAGTTGTAGTCCACAGGTGTAGTCCACGGGTGTTGTCAACAGATGAACTCCACAGATGTAGTTTACAGGTGTTGTCAACAGATGTAGTCCACAGGTGTATTCCACAGGTGCAGCCAGCAGAATTAGTCCAAAGGTGTAGTCTACAGGTGTTTTCAACAGATGTGGTCCACAGGTTTAGTTCACAGATGAAGTTTAGTCCACAGTTGTAGTCCACAGGTGTAGTTCACAGGTGTAGGCAGCAGATGTAGTCAACATGTGTTGTTAACAGATGTAGTCCGCAGGTGTAATCCACAGGTGTAGCCAGCAAGTGTAGTCCACAGGTGTTGTTAACAGATGTGGTCCACAGGTGTAGTCCACAGGTGTACTCCACAGGTGTAATCCACAGTTGTAGTCCACAGGTGTAGTCCACAGGTGTAGTCAACAAATGTAATCTACAAATGTATTCCACAGGTGTAGTTTCCAGGTGTAGTCCACAGGTGTTGTCCACAGGTGTTGTTAACAGATGTAGTCAACAGGTGTAGTCCACAGGTGTTGTGAACAGATGTAATTCACAGGTGGAGCCCACATGTGTAGTCCACAGGTGTAGTCCACAGAAGTATTAACACATGTATTCAACAGGTGTTGTCAACAGATGTAGTCAACAGGTGTAGTCCACAGGTGTAGCCAGAAGATGTAGTCCACAGATGCAGTCCCAGATGTAGTCTACAGGTGTTGTGAACAGATGTAGTTCACAAGTGTAGTCCACAGGTGTAGCCCACAGGTTTAGTCCGCAGGTGTAGTCCACAGGCGAGGTTTAGTCCACAGGTGTAATCAACAGATGTACTCCATAGTTGTAGTTCACAGGTGTAATCCACAGTTGTAGTCCACAGGTGTTGTACACAGATGTAATTTACAGTTGTCCACAGGTGTAGTCCACCAGTGTAGTCCACACTTGTAGTCTACAGGAGTAGTCCAAATATGCAGTCTATAGGTGTAGTCCACAGGTGTTATACACAGGTATGGTTCTACAGGTGTAATCCACAGTGTAGTCCACAGGTGTTTTACACAGGTATGGTTCTACAGGTGTAACCCACAGTGTAGTCCACAGGTGTAGTCCAAGTATGTAGTCCACATGTGTAGCCCACAGGTGTACACCACAGGTTTTGTCCACAGTTGTTGTGCACAGATGTAGTCTACAGGAGTAGTCCACATGTGTGGTCTATAGGTGTAGTCCACAGGTGTTTTCCACAGGTATGGTCTACAGGTGTAATCTACAGGTGTAGTCCAACGGTGTAGTCCACATATGTAGTCCACAGGTGTACACTAGAGTTTTTGTCCACATGTGTAGTCCACAGATGTTGTTCACAGATGTAGTCTTCAGGAGTAGTCCACATGTATAGTCTATAGGTGTAGTCCACAGGTATGGTGTACAGGTGTATTCCACAGCTGTAGTCCACAGGTGTTGTCCACATATGTAGTGCCCAGGTGTAGTCTACAGGTGTAGTCCACTGGTTTAGTCCACAGGTTTAGTAACAAGTGTTGTCCACAGGTGTAGTGTACAGGAGTAGTCCACATGTGTAGTCTATAGGTGTAGCCACAGGTGTTGTACACAGGTATGATCTACAGGTGTAATCCACAGGTGTAGTCGACAGGTGTAGTCCACAGATGTAGTCTACAGGAGTAGTTCCAGGTGTACTCCACAGGCGTAGTCTACGGGTATTGTCCACAGGTGTAGCCCACAGATGTACGACAGATGTAATCCACAGCTGTAGCCCACAGATGTAGACCACAGGTGTACTTCACAGGTGTAACCCACAGGTGTAGTCCACAGATGTAATCCACAGCTGTAGCCCACAGATGTAGCCCACAGGTATACTTCACAGGTGTAACCCACAGGTGTACTCCACAGATGTAGCCCACAGGTGTAGCCCACAGGTATACTTCACAGGTGTAACCCACAGGTGTACTCCACAGATGTAGCCCACAGATGTAGCCCACAGGTATACTTCACAGGTGTAACCCACAGGTGTACTCCACAGATGTAGCCCCCAGGTGTACTCCACAGATGTTGTCCGCAGATGTATCCCATAAGTAAACGTAACTACTTAATGTAAAATATTGGTGTTATTTTGTCTCCTAACTGGTGTTAAGTTAACGTGTCTGGTTAAGGTAGAGATAGTGAGAGAAAGTCACTGTAGTATTATCTGAGAATCACTGAACTGTACTAAGTAAGGAAGTTAAATACATTATCACACCTTTACTTATAAGGACTGATGATGGTAGTAAGGTGTGAGAAGGGCGGTAGTAAAAGAGAGAGAGAGAGAGACATAGGATAGACTTATTACTTTTTTCACCTTGGTCCTGGGGTGTATGTTGTGGAGGTGAGGGGGAGGAGCCTCGCTGTTACGTCACGCTGCCGGTGTTGCCGCCCCTCACGCACTTTTACTTCACAAATTTTTGGTTAATGATCTATATTATACAATAATTATTTTTTTATTATTTACATATATATTTTGGATTTGTTAAAAGTGACTGAAATGTTCCCTTGGTCTATTGAGCTCAATGATGAATAGACCTACTTGTATAGAATGTGTGTAATGTGTGTTATGTAGGATTCATGAATTAATATTAGATATGTTTGGTGGTATTGATTATTATAGTGTAAGTATTGTGTGAGTGAGGATTATGTCTTACGCCTCACAGATCAATAATTATATTTGGGAAACAACCTTTTCTGGTTGGACCAACATCTATCTAAATTCCTTGCTGGCAACTGAACTGTCTCTGCCTTATCTAAGTCGCCGACATGCGCAAAGCTAATGATATCTTTTAATCCACTAAGACGCTTTATTTCACACTGACACACTCCCATATATATAACAGCGTCATATATGCCAATAATTAACTACAATATTAATATTCGGGATGATATTGAATCGTAGACGGTCGAATTTTAAACACGAAATCTACGCATGGCAATGGCAGAGAGAAAGTGAATATAACTGTCAACTTGCGAAATTTATTATTCATATTCCATTGATGAGAGTATATTGTATATATTGTCAAATATAATTATACCTTATAGACATATAAATAATTATTTATATATTATTATAACAATATACATGAATTTTTTTTATTAAAATAAGGGATGGTTCTCAGGCCGGTGAAGAGCGACAATAAGCGGGAGGGTGCGCGGGTGACGTCACTGCTACACACGCGCCTTGGCTAATACTTGCCAGCCGCGGCGCACACACACACACAGTTTGCTCCTCTAATTTTCAGTTCTAAGATCATGTCGTGGTCCAGGTTGATTTTACTTGTGTTCGTTGGATTTACTCTTCATGGTAAGTACTTGACTTGGTTTTGCACTTACTACTGGGGGAGGGTAAGGCCTATGGGGGATCATATTGGTGATTTTATGTCAAGGAAGAACATTGAAATCTCCAGGGCGGTAACGAGGTGTCTCGCCCGGGCTTAGCAACTCTTATATATTATCTCTCACACTCTGTCTCCCCTGTCTCTTTCTTCACGAGAAAAGAAGAAATACTCATTTGCTTATTTGTAACTCTAAAAGCAGGTGTTTGGACACTTGTTTCTCCTCAAATAGTGAGTTTCACCCACTACCAGATATAAATCAATTAAGCTCGCGACTCTACCCCGGAATTCAATGCTTCTCCAGACGAGGCACCGTGCCACCCTAGGCTTCTCCAGACGAGGCACCGTGCCACCCTAGGCTTCTCCAGACGAGGCACCGTGCCACCCTAGGCTTCTCCAGACCAGGCACAGTGCCACCCTAGGCTCCTGTAGTAATGGAACGCTCGCTGTCAACCCTCACCTGTCCTATACCTGCCTTACACCTCTCTCCTACCCTCACCTGCCCTATACCTGCCCTACACCCCTCTCCTACCCTCACCTGCCCTACACCTCTCCTACCCTCACCTGTCTACACCTCTCCCTACCTCACCTGCCCCTACACCCCTCTCCTACCCTCACTACCCTCCCAGCCCAACACCCCTCTCCACCCCTCACCCCTACACCCCTCTCCCACCCTCACCTGCCCAACACCTCTCTCCCCTACCCTCACCTGCCGCCACACCTCTCTCCTACCCTTCAGGTTTGTCAAGCCCTCACAGGCCTTCTTCAGCCCTCTCCCACACCCTTCTCCCACCAGCTCTCTCCCACCCTTCAGCCCTCTCCCACCCTTCAGCTCTCCCCCTTCATCCCTCTCTGCCCTCTCCCACCCTTCAGCCCCCTCCCACCCTTCTCCCTCTCCCACCCTTCAGCCCCTCCCACCCTTCAGCCCTCTCCCACCCTCCCCACCTTCATCCCTCTTCCACCCCTTCAGCCCTCTCCACCCTTCAGCCCCCTCCCACCCTTCAGCCCTCTCACCCTTCAGCCCCCTCCCACCCTTCCTCACCCTTCATCCTCCCCAGCCCTTCAGCCCTCTCCCACCCTTCAGCCATCTCCAGCCCTTCAGCCCTCTCCCAGTCTTGCAGTTCTCTCCCCCTTCCCTCTCCCACCCCTCCCTCTCCACCCCTTCAGCCCCTCCCCTCCCTCCCACCCTTCATCCCTCTCCACCTTCATCCCTCTCCAGCCCATCAGCCCTCTCCCCTTTAGCATTCTCCCACTTTCAGCCTCTCCCACCCTTCAGTCCTCTCCCACCCTTCAGCCCCTCCCTTCATCCCTCTCACCTTCATCCTCTCCAGCCCATCTCTCCACCCTTCAGCCCTCTCCCACCCTTCACCTTCAGCCCTCTCCCACCCTTCAGCCCGCTCCCACTATTCAGCCCTCTCCCACCCTTTACCTTCAGCCCCTCCCACCAGCCTCCCCTTCCCCTTCCCTCTCCCACCCTTTCAGCCCTCTCCCACCCTTCAGCCATCTCCAGTCTTGCAGTCCTCTCCCACCTTCATCCCTCTCTCCCACCCTTCAGCCCTCTCCCACCCTTTAACCCTCTCCCACCTTTCAGTCCTCTCCCACCCTTCAGCCCCTCCTGCACTGCTAGGCCCGTGTCAAGTGTTACTGAGATATGTTTTTCTACACCTTCTTACTGATATGTACGCATTCGTACTGAGTCATGTACACAACTGTACTTAATGTCCATGTTTAAAGTTACACTTCAATCTCTTTAATGACGCATGTACTAAATTGTACTAAGAGTGACAAAGTACTTAGTAGGAGCGTACTTCGTGTGTCAAGAATACCATTAGTCGTAGTACAACTTGTCCACACTTATAAATGTGTTAGGCTTGTGCTATGTGCAGAGGAGGGCATTAATGTTCCTAGTGCAACCTGTACTTACTGATGTACTGGATTGTACAAAGAACAGATAAGTATGACCATATGGGGAATTGTACAGTTGGGATCAAAAGTTCGCTCCCTCTGAAACTGAAACAGTATTGACACCTTATGAAGCAAAACAGTCAGTGTAAGCTCAGTTCGGAGAGCCATTCCCCTGACTCAGTTTCACCACGGGAAGCCAACTCTTGTCCGCGACCGTACACGGATAAAGGTTAAATAAAAAGGTACGCATTGTCACCTTAACTCGAGTTGGTGATAACTTAATTGAGGTCAGGTCAGGTCAAGTCATGTCAATTTTTGGATAAGTTTAATTCGGTCGGGTCAGGTTATTTTGTATTTTACTTAGGTCACATCATGTCATTTTGTAGATATATTTTTAATTAAGTCACGTCAGATCATTTTGTGGTTAAGCAATACAACGTTTGTAGTAAATTAGGTGCTACTATAGCATGCGGTCTACCGAGCTGGAACTACTATACTACATGCGGTCTACCGAGCTGGAACTACTATACTACATGTGGTCTACCGAGCTGGAACTACTATACTACATGTGGTCTACCGAGCTGGAACTACTATACTACATGTGGTCTACCGAGCTGGAACTACTATACTACATGTGGTCTACCGAGCTGGAACTACTATACTACATGTGGTCTACCGAGCTGGAACTACTATACTACATGTGGTCTACCGAGCTGGAACTACTATACTACATGTGGTCTACCGAGCTGGAACTACTATACTACATGTGGTCTACCGAGCTGGAACTACTATACTACATGTGGTCTACCGAGCTGGAACTATTATACTATAGTACTGTATGTGGTCTACCGAGCTGGAGTTAAATACCGGGATATTTACACTGTAGCGTCTATTAACCTAGGTTAGGTTAGGTTAGATGAGTGTAAATATCCCGGTAGACACAACTCCAGCTCGTAACACCGTAAATTATTCATTACACGTTTGTATGTGAGAGTAAGGTGGAAATAATTAACTGTTTATAAACAAATACAGCAGCCATGAGCTGAATACATAGACAAATAACTTAAGTGCTACAAAAACAAAGTATAATAACATGGGGTCATCTAATAAGGAATTCAAAGGCATTTACTGTACAGAAGTGAGATTGGCAAGACGTGAATACACAAATTCAATTTCATTTTCAATTTCAATTGTTTATTCCTTGATAGAGGAAGCGGGATCCTAGTGCTGTCACTAGGTACCCCTGTACAATGACACCAGAAGCATCTGGCAAGTGTGACAAGTTACACAAATTATCTACGAGTTGTTGATGTTTTTTACAATACCTGGGATGGAGCTGTTCTTGTAGTAATCAGTATAAGATCGTATAAGCTTGATGCGGTTGTGGTGTCGAACTCCAAGGGATCTCGGGTGATAGCAGGTGACGGTGGTGAGGGTCATGAAATAACTTTGTCCCAGTTGTGTTCTGACCTCACTCTCAGTTGTGTTCTGACCTCACTAGGGGAAAGGTCACGGCAGGGTTAGCTCCCGAGGGATAATTATCAGATATGGCCAGCGCTATGTGTGGTCTGGGGTCTGCGAGTTTGTTGGCCAAGCTGGAATGGGCCATGGAAGAATTGGAGAGGGCCAAGGAAGAAATAGAGAGGGCCACGTTGGAGAACCTGAAATTAAAAGAACAGATGGCGAGATTGAAGGGGGAGGCGGGACAGGGAAAGCCAGTGTCTGACGAAAATTCAAGCGAGTGGAAGGTTGTAAGGAGAGGGAAGACCAAACTGGTGATGAAGAAACACACCAAGGATACGTCAACAACGACATCAGCAGCTAAGTGTACCAACTCGTTCAGTCCCTTGATAGACGAATTGGACGTTAGTACAGTCAGGGACAGGGCTGACAAGGAAGGTATAAAAACTTTAATTGTTGGTGACTCACAGGTAAGGTACTTGGACAGGGCTTTTTGTGGTAAAAACATAAATAGGATGAGGGTGTGTTTGCCAGGAGCTGGGGTGGGGGATATAATTGACAGGATGGACAATATCTTGTCTGGTAATGAGCACAAACCCATTATCTGCCTCAGTGCAGGAGGCAATGATATTGGCCGGTGTAGGAGCGAGGAGCTTCCTGATAAGTTCAAGGCAGCTATAGATCGTATTAGGACTAAGGGAGGGATCCCTATCATATGCCGTGTCCTGCCTAGAAGGAGAGTCGGTAGTGAATGGTTGTCAAGGGCAGTTGGTGTCAACGACCGTCTTGACAGATATTGCAAGTCAATATCAGTCCCATCCATTGACATCTAGGACAACTTCTACGGCAGAAGGGACCTTTATGCTAGGGATGGGGTGCACCTGTCTAGGGATGGAGTAGCAACCCTGGCTGGGGCTCTAGAGCGGGCAGTTCAAAAGATATCTCAGTCCTTAAACTGCTAGGAGAACATATGAGCACGGGGGTGGAGGAGAATGCAGTGGGAGCGGGTAAACAAAGTGAAAGATTACAGGGAAATAGTGTTAGGAATGATGACAAAACTAAATTAGACAGGGAGTTTAAAACTAAACGCGGTAAGGGGAGGACTCAGAACACGACTAACTTAAATGTATACTACGTGAACAGTAGAAGTATGAGAAACAAAATGGATGATATTAGGGCCTTGGTATGTACCGAAAAAATCGATAAAATAGTATTCACTGAAACATGGTTCAACCTAGACTCACGTGAGTTACCGGTCGAATACCAAATTGCGGGTTACAAACTGTTCCATACCGATAGGCAGACCAGGAAAGGAGGCGGAGCAGCAATCTATGTTAGGGATAATCTGAAGTGTGAAATAAATAAGGAAATAAAAACTGAGCGGAATACAGAAACAATTTGGATAGAATTAATCGACGGTAGGGAAAAATTAATCACAGGAGTAATATATAGACCTCCCAATCTTGATAGAGTCAATGAGCGACTTATCTGGGATGAAATGCGCAGGGCTTCCATACACAACAAAGTCTGTATAGTAGGCGACTTCAACCTTGGCCAAATAGATTGGACTGACCTTACAGGTAACTCAGAATCAGAGGATTTTCTCGAGACGATCCAGGACTGTTTTCTAAGTCAACATATAACCGAACCCACCCGGGGTAATAATATACTCGATTTAGTTCTGTCAAACAGAGAAAACCTCATTAGCAATGTCGAGGTAGGGAACGAACTTGCAAACAGCGATCACAAAGAAATTAGATTCCAGTTAGATTTTCAGGGCAGACGTAAGGAAAATTCCACTGAAGTACCAGATTTCAGAAGGGCAAACTTTGACAGTTTAAAGAGGCAGCTGAGAGAGGGGGTGTCGCGCTTGGCCGTGAACCTGACAGATGACACCGACCTGATAACGAGATCTGAGATTGCCGAGTTCCACGACAATTTAAATAATGAGTTACTTAATGCACAAAGGCAGAACATACCATACAAAAAACTCAGATCAGACAACAATGACCTTAAGTGGATAAATAATTATTTAAAGAACATCATTGGCCAAAGGAAGGCTATAGGTAGAAGGATAAATCATGGCGAAATTTACCTCCGGGATTATTATAGGGTATTGGCGAGTAAGGTTAAAACCGTGATAAGGGAAGCCAAGAGGAATAATGAGGTAAGGACAGCAAGGGAGGCAAAGACAAACCCCAAAGGATTCTACCAAATGTATCAAACTAAAACACGAGGAAAGATTGAACCAATACGGTCAGATACCGGCGAGCTCACTGATAACAACAGAGAAATGAGCAATAATTTGAATAAATATTTTTCAACAGTTTTCACCACCGAAAATTTAAACATGATACCCGGGGCACCGACTCTATTCAGAGATAGTGAAGAAAACAAATTAAGCGAGATAGTAGTGACTAGTAATGATGTTAGTAAGCAAATAGACAAACTAAAGCCAAATAAGCCACCTGGTCCCGACGAGATATTTGCCAGAGTATTAAAGGAATGTAAGGAAGAGCTTAGTATGCCCTTAGCAAAGTTGTTTAACATGTCCTTAAAAACAGGAGTAGTACCAGAATCCTGGAGGATAGCGATTTTCAAGAAGGGGGATAGATCACTATCCTCTAACTACCGCCCAATCAGTCTAACATCAATAGTAGGCAAATTACTGGAAGCAATCATTTCAAACTCTATTCAAAATCACCTGGAGAAGCACCTATTGATCAATGATTCCCAGCATGGCTTCACAAGCGGACGTTCATGTCTAACTAATCTATTAACATTCTTTTCATCAGTTTTCCAATCGGTGGACGAGGGGCACAATTATGATGTGGTATATCTCGACTTTAGCAAAGCCTTCGACAGAGACCCCCACGAAAGACTAATTAGAAAGGTAGAAGCACATGGCATCAAAGGTAATATCCTTAAATGGATTAGGGCGTGGTTACAGGACAGGAAACAGCGAGTGAGCATTAATGGCATTAAGTCCCATTGGAGCAACGTCACAAGTGGAGTTCCCCAAGGCTCAGTACTTTGACCATTATTATTTATTATATACATAAACGACATAGATATTGGCATAGACAGGAACATAAGCAAATTTGCTGATGACACTAAAATAGGATGTGTTATTAAATCTGACGAGGATTCCGCAAAACTACAGGAAGATCTAAACAAATTTTTCGAATGGTCTGAAAAATGGCAGATGAAATTCAACGTGGACAAATGTAAAGTACTCAGTATAGGAGATGTAAACAGGGAAACCAGTTACCAGATGAACAACGATGCCATAGAGAAATCCGACTGCGAGAGAGATTTAGGAGTAATGATATGTAGGAACCTTAAGCCAAGTAAACAATGTGTTTTTGCTCGTAACAAGGCTAATAAAGTACTTGGGTTCATACAAAGGAGTGTTAGTTACAAGACTAGAGAGGTCATCCTAAAACTGTATCTTGCTCTTGTGAGACCACACCTGGATTACGCAGTTCAGTTCTGGTCACCGTATTACAGAATTGATATAGAATCCTTGGAAAGAATTCAGAGGAGAATGACAAGACTAATCCCGGGCATTAGGAACCTTGAGTATAGAGACAGGTTAAAGCATCTTAATTTGCACTCCCTCGAGAGACGGAGAGTGAGGTGCGACCTGATAGAGGTGTATAAGTGGAAGGCAGGGCTAAACAAAGGGGACATTACAAAGGTACTCAAACTATCCAACCAGTAGCGAACTCGTAACAATGGTTTTAAATTAGACAAATTTAGATTTAGGCCTGACATAGGTAAACACTGGTTTAGAAACAGAGTAGTGGATGAATGGAACACGTTACCAAATATCATCATTAACTCGAATACGCTGATTAGCTTCAAACATAGGTTGGATGCTTATATGAGCAATAGAGGTTGGGTGTAAACGGGACTGCCCAGTATGGGCCAATAGGCCCGCTGCAATTTCCTCCATTCTTATGTTCTTATGTTCTTAAACAGACAGATTAGGTCAAGGGGATGGTCAGAGAGAGTTGAGAGGCCTAGTATACTGTGGGCTCTTGATATGTGGTGTAGGGGGGAGAGAGAATGGTCCTGCAGCCCTCGACTGTTCTGTTTCTCTAGAAGTAGTAAGGGATGCAAGTGTGTGTGTGTGTGTGTGTGTGTGTGTGTGTGTGTGTGTGTGTGTGTGTGTGTGTGTGTGTGTGTGTGTGTGTGTGTGTGTGTGTGTGTGCAGTAAAAAGTACAGATACAGGTTAAGGTTTACGGTACAGGTACCATAACTTCTATACGGCGGCAGTTTTATATGAGTGCGATGTCTTATCCCCTTGAGTACGATGTTTTAACCCCTTGAGTACGATGTTTTAACCCCGTGAGTACGATGTTTTAACCCCTTGAGTACGATGTTTTAACCCCGTGAGTACGATGTTTTAACCTCTTGAGTACGATGTTTTAACCCCGTGAGTACGATGTTTTAACCCCTTGAGTACGATGTTTTAACCTCTTGAGTACGATGTTTTAACCACTTGAGTACGATGTTTTAACCATTTGACTACGATCTTTTAACCCCATGAATACGATGTTTTAAGTACGATGTTTATGAGTATGATGTTTTAACCTCTTGAGTACGATGTTTAACCCCAGTACGATGTTTTAAGTACGATGTTTTAACCTTAGTGATGTTTTAACCTCTTGAGTAGTGTTTTAACCATTTGACTACGATGTTTTAACCATTTGACTACGATGTTTTAACCCCATGAATACGATGTTTTAACACCGATAAGTACCGCACGATGGCTTAACCCCTTGGATACGATTACTGTTAATCCCGTGAGGTAGATTAGACCATGAGTACAGGTATAGAGTACAGGTACACCAATTACTCTAAGGTGACCCACACTCTCTCTACCTGTCTCATCTCTCACTGTCTCATCTCACTGTCTCATCTCTCACTGTCTCATCCACCAGTGTCTCATCTCCACTGTCACATCTCTCACTATCTCATCTCTTACTGTCTCATCTCTCACTGTCTCATCTCTCACTGTCTCATCTACCAGTATCTCATCTCTTACTGTCTCATCTCTCACTGTCTCATCTCTTTGTCTCATCTACCAGTGTCTCATCTCTCCTGTCTCATCTCTTACTGTCTCATCTCTTACTGTCTCATCTCACTGTCTCATCTCTTACTGTCTCATCTACCACTGTCTCCATCTCTCACTGTCTCATCTACCACTGTCTCATCTCAGTGTCTCATCTACCACTGTCTCATCTCTCCTACTGTCTCATCTATCACTGTCTCATCTCTTACTGTCTCATCTCTTACTGTCTCATCTACCAGTGTCTCATCTCTTCACTGTCTCATCTCTCCTGTCTCATCTCTTACTGTCTCATCTCTTACTGTCTCATCTACCAGTGTCTCATCTACTGTCTCATCTACTTCACTTCTCATCTCTCACTGTCTCATCTACCAGTGTCCCATCTACCACTGTCTCATCTACCACTGTCTCATCTCTCCTCCGTCTCATCTATCACTGTCTCATCTCTCCTTTCATCTCTCCCACTGTCATCTCTCTGTACATCTCTCACCCACATCTCACTGTCATCTCTCATGTCTCATCTCTCACTGTCATCTCTCACTGTCATCTCTCACTGTCATCTCTCCACTGTCCATCTCTCACTGTCTCATCTCTCCTGTCTCATCTCTCACTGTCTCTCATCTACCACTGTCACATCTCTCACTGTCTAACTCTCACTGTCCATCTCTCACTGTCACATCTCTCACTGCCACATCTCTCACTGTCCTCTCTTACTGTCCACATCTCTTTGTCACATCTCACTGTCTCATCTCTCACTGTCACATCTCTCACTGTCACATCTCTCCTGTCTCATCTCTCACTGTCTCATCTCTCACTGTCCACATCTCTCACTGTCCATCTCTCCTGTCCACATCTCTCACTGTCACATCTCTCACTGTCTCATCTCTCTTCTCTCCCTCTCATCTCTCACTATCTCCTCTCTCATTGTCACATCTCTCACTGTCCCAACTCTCACTGTCACATATCTCACTGTCCAGATCTCACTGCCACATATCTCACTGTCACATCTCTTACTGTCACATCTCACTGTCACATCTCTACTGCCACATCTCTCACTGTCACCTCTCACTGTCACATGTCTCACTGTCACATCTCTTGTCACATCTCTCACTGTCACATCTCTCACTGCCACATCTCTCACTGTCATCTCTCACTGTCCACATGTCTCACTGTCATCTCTTACTCTCATCTCTCACTGTCACATCTCTTCACCATCTCTCACTGTCACATCTCTCCTGTCACATCTCTCACTGTCCACATCTCTCACTGCCCATCTCTCACTGTCACATGTCTCACTGTCACATCTCTCACTGTCATCTCTCACTGTCTCATCTCTCCTGTCACATCTCTCACTGTCACATGTCTCCACTGTCCATCTCTTCCTGTCAGATCTCACTGCCACATCTCTCACTGCCCACATCTCTCACTGTCTCATCTCTCACTGTCCACATGTCTACTGTCACATGTCTCACTGTCACTCTCTTACACTCTCATCTCTCACTGTCACATCTCTTACTGCCCATCTCTCACTGTCACATCTCTCACTGTCATGTCTCACTGTCACATCTCTTACTGTCACATCTCTCACTGTCACATCTCTCACTGTCACATCTCTCACTGTCACATCTCTCACTGTCTCCTCATCTCTTCACTGCTCACATCTCTCACTGTCACATCTCTCACTGTCACATCTCTACTGTCTCATCTCTCACTGTCTCCATCTCTCACTGTCTCATCTCTCACTGTCTCATCTCTCACTGTCTCCATCTCTCACTGTCACACTCTCTCACTGTCACATCTCTCACTGTCACATCTCTCACTGTCACATCTCTCACTGTCTCATCTCTCACTGTCACATCTCTCACTGCCACATCTCATTGCTCACATCTCTCACTGTCACATGTCTCACTGTCACATTCTCACTGTCGTATTTGTCTATCAAGTCACCACGACCACCACCACCACATCCATTACTACCAGCGACATTACCCCGCACAAACAACACACACACACACACACAGATACACACACACACACACACACACAAACACACACACACACACACACACACACACACACACACACACACACACACACCAAGTCATTAGGTATTCCTGTGGCTGACTAGAGATTTACCGAAGGTCGGACCGAATACCCGGGTGTACGAGGGGCGGGGGGGGTAGAATGCGTGACGGGCGTGAATCAATGGCGTCATAAAGGACTGGTTCCTTAGTGGTGCTAGTGGCGTAAACTGACCTTGCCTCCCGCCCTCCTGCCTCACCCATCATATCTTGGCGTAGTGTACTGTTTTCCAGGTGTGTGTGTGTGTGTGTACAGAGAACTATACTGCTTTTCCAATAATAAATTACACCTCTTGTGCCATTTAACCGTAAATCTATTTAATGGTAACTTTAGCAATTAAATGTAATTATTATTTTTCCTGAAGACGTACCTGAACCGACATAGTGTAGTTAGTTTTAGTTATTACCGGTGACAGGTGTTATCTCAGGTTACAGGTGTTATCTCAGGTTACAGGTGTTATCTCAGGTTACAGGTGTTATCTCAGGTTACAGGTGTTATCTCGGGTGACAAGTGTTATTTCGGTAACAAGGAGATGTAATTAGTGGTATATGATTCGGTTAATTATAAAAAAATATTTATCTCATCTCATTACTCCATTGGTCGGTACTGATCTCTCTCTCTCTCTCTCCTCCTCGCCGGACCACGGGACACAGGCGGGTATAATGAGTGGTAGTATACCGGAAATGACATTATGTTGTCAGTGTCATATGGAATTCGTAAACGTTTTGGTCGATTAATCACCACCGGTTGCTTTATGTTGTGTGTGTGTGTGTGTGTGTGTGTGTGTGTGTGTGTGTGTGTGTGTGTAATAATAATAATAATAATAATAATAATAACAATAAACGTTTATTGAAAAAGTTTGCAGCCCGAAGGCTGAAAATATACATTGGACATAAATGACTTATTACATACATTGGTGGTTTAACAAAAGCCTTCATTAGAGAAAGGTCAAGGAACATACAGTGAACATACAGATTAATGTTTACACACGTAGATCATGTGAGCTGAGGTGTTGAACAGCAGACACGTAGTGTAGTAACTCCCTCACAGATGGCGTTATGAGGGGCATCACGTGGAGTACTAGTTCCCTCACAGGTGGTGTTATGGGGGGCTTGACGTGGTGTAGTAATTCCCTCACCGATGGTGTTACGAAGGGCCTGATGATGTAGTGTGAGTGTGTGTGTGTGCGTGTGCGTGTGTGTGTGTGTGTGTGTGTGTGTGTGTGTTGACTGAAATATCAGTTTTACTACACACACAGACACACACAGCCAGAGGGTTAAGGCGTGATCCTCTGTGATAAAATTTGTCAGTAAACTATGATTCAGAAGTATTAGCCATGGAAGACAGGTGCGAAGTAGAGTAATGATTAGGAGTGAACAGTGTGTCGCCCTCCTAGTGTGGCGGGCGGTCTGTGGTTACGACTATACATACTACACCCGTGAAATACTCCCTGCGCTTCCTGTTCAGCTTAAAGCAAGGAAATTGATATCCAAGCGAATGTTACTGTGCTGTTAAAATTACTGGACATATTTCATGCTTGTAGTCGCAGAAACCCACCTCTACTACTGTAGGAGACCAAGAGAACCCACAGTAAGATGATATACCACGCCCTCACACAGGCTGGGTGACGTGAGTGTAGTGTCAGTACCGTCAGTATCTAACTTTAACGTAGTCAGCGGTTGGCTGACTCTACAGTGTAAGTCGTGAACATAAAAACCTGCCTTATTCTTCTTAAATGACTCACATACTGTTTATTTTTAGGACCTAAAGGTCACTGCCTTAGGAAAGACTCTGGGCGCTAGTGACTTGTTGTCACTAACATGCTCTGGGGTCCCTCATCTCATTTTAGTAATGTAGCCCATTAATGGCTCGCGAGTTAGCCAATCGGGGGGGGAGGGGGAGGGGGTTATTACTATTATATACTCACCACACAGCGTGGAAGGGAGGGGGGTGCCCAATAAACTACCCAGGGCGTTGCGTTGACTCATAGTTAAACCTTTGAGGACGATGGTTTAACCCTTTGAGGACGATGGTTTAAACCTTTGAGGACGATGGTTTAACCCTTTGAGGACAATGGTTTAAACCTTTGAGGACGATGGTTTAAACCTTTGAGGACGATGGTTTAACCCTTTGAGGACAATGGTTTAAACCTTTGAGGACAATGGTTTAAACCTTTGAGGACAATGGTTTAACCCTTTGAGGACAATGGTTTAAACCTTTGAGGACGATGTTTTAAACCTTTGAGGACGATGGTTTAACCCTTTGAGGACGATGGTTTAACCCTTTGAGGACAATGGTTTAATCTTTTGAGGACGATGGTTTAACCCGTTGAGGACGATGACTTAACCCTTTGAGGACGATGGGTTAACCTGATGAGGACGATGACTTAACCCTTTGAGGACGATGGGTTAACCTGATGAGGACGATGACTAAACCCTTTGAGGACGATGGGTTAACCTGATGAGGACGATGATTTAACCCTTTGAGGACGATGGGTTAGCCTGATGAGGACGATGATTTATTAATCCTTTGAGGACAATGGGTTAACCTGATGAGGACGATGATTTAATTCTTTGAGGACAATGGGTTAAGGGTTTTGGCGGCCAAGAGGAGACAGCTCGCCTCCTGTCCTGAGGGTCGCTCAGACACCCCCAGTTCACCTACAGTAAGGCTTACACTTAGGGAAGTGAAAGCCAGCGGAACGCACTTCACTTGTGGTAAAGAGGGACTGAGTAGTAGACGATGTTTGTAGTAATATTTGTGGTAATATTATAGTAGTGGCTATGGTGTAGCCATAGTAGTGATAGTCTTGAGTTTGTTCTCGGTTATGAAATGGAGTAGTATTAATTTTAGCCATGGAAATTGAACAATAATAGTAATACTTTAAGTGGTGGCTATGAGAAGTGGTATTAACTATAGTTCCGTAGTGCTGTATTGGTAATTAAGGCAACAGCAATAATAATAATATAATAATAATAATAATAATAATAATAATAATAATAATAATAATTACCTGAACTAGTAACAGTATAGCACTAGGAAGGAAATAGTAGTAGTAGTTATAGTTTTCGTATTAAGGAAGCTACTTTTTCATTAGGATATTTATTATTGAGGCAATAAAATGGCGAAGGTGTGGCTATAAAGGAAGGTTGGAGGCCACTTAAAAAAAAATAGTAGTAGAAATAGTGCAGCGGCAGATTAATAGCATCGCTTATAGCAGCAGGTGTCATCATGCGGTATCTATTAAGGGCTGCAGGAATAATAATTTTGACAGTTTGACATGAAAATATAAGTTCCTGTGCACTGTACTCGCACCACACGTGACAAGAGAGGAAGCGAGTCCCATTGTACTGACATTGAGGATAACCACGCTGTGTCTACCAACCACCACATGTACTCCCGCAAAAATGAATTTGCCGTAATAACTGTCCTCAAACTTTTATGATTTATTCAGAGAAAAGTACAGGTGCAGTGATTTTTTACGTGATTATGAAACCTTCTGCTTCAATTACCTTCTGTGTTTGACGAAGGGAAACCTTCGTAAAGAGATTTGACAGCGGCACTTAGTCTGAGCTCTCCCTCTCTCCAAAACAGAGAGAGGTGGTGTTTTTGCCCAAGTGTGAATAGTAATAGTAATTAATCTTAGAATAAAAGAACAAGAGCACTTAAAAGTGTTATCAACCTGAATCAAGGTCATCTCGTACACAAGATACCGTAGGTCTACATACAGTAGAGTACTGTGGGTCTACATAAAGTACTGTAGGTCTACACAAAATACCGTAGGTCTACACAGAGTACTGTAGGTCTACATAAAGTACCGTAGTTTTACACAAAGTACCGTAGGTCTACACAAAATACCGTAGGTCTACACAGAGTACTGTAGGTCTACATAAAGTACCATAGGTCTACACAGAGTAATGTAGGTCTACATAAAGTACCGTAGGTTTACACAAAGTACCGTAGGTCTACACAGAGTACTGTAGGTCTACATAAAGTACCGTAGGTCTACACAGAGTACTGTAGGTCTACATAAAGTACCGTAGGTCTACACAAAATACCGTAGGTCTACACAGAGTACTGTAGGTCTACATAAAGTACCGTAGGTCTACACAAAATACCGTAGGTCTACACAGAGTACTGTAGGTCTACATAAAGTACCGTAGGTTTACACAAAATACCGTAGGTCTACACAGAGTACTGTAGGTCTACTTAAAGTACCGTAGGTTTACACAAAGTACCGTAGGTCTACACAGAGTACTGTAGGTCTACATACAAAGCCAAACTAACATCCTCGGAGACATAGTTGAACAGTAGCAGGTTAAGACTGGTATTTGGTAATATAAGTGGTGACTGCATTCCAGGGTCAAGAAATATTGTTACAAATAGGTCATTGTTGCCCCGAAAAATTATATGTTTTGTGTTCCTCCTGGGTGTGCTGGCAGGTGTGACTGTTTATTGCGTAGTCATATTTTTATCGGTGACTTCACTGCCACAATTGGCAGAGATGCTGACTCATGGCAGGGAACCATAGGCAGAAACGGAGTGGGCAGGTGTAATCCCAACGGCCTCCTACTCCTCAGTAGGTGTGCTGAACACAACCTCACTATCACCAACACCTTGTTTAGTCAGCTCAACAAATACAAAGGTTCTTGGCAAAACTCACGATCTAAACATTGGCATTTCATTTATTATTGACTGGAAAAGCAACCCTCAGTCTCAGACCAAAGCAGATACTTTCCACCAACAGAAGGCAACAGTCCAGCGCAAATTTCGGGAATGAAGAACTATTGGTGGACTAAAACGGCACGTGAAACGCAAAATTTTGCAGATCGACACCAGATGTGCGAATTTTTAAACCCCACCAAAGCAATCTTATGACCAAACTACAGACGGTGTGGGCCTCCTCTGCTCATCTCACGGTAACTCCCTCATTAAAGACCCAGCGGGGATCCTACAGAGCTGGAAAGAGCACCACCATCCCCTACTCAACCGAAACACCAATGTGGATATCCAGGTTACCCAGCAGGTCACTCAATACCCAGAGCTGACCCACCTTGGCTATCCTCCATTCCGTGGTGAGGTAGCCACTGCCATCAAGCAGATGAAAAATAGCAAAGCCATAGAACCTGATGGAATCCCAACTAAGGTATGGACTGTTCTGTAAAGCAGGAAGACCTCTGCTGACCAGCCGTCTCCACTCTCTCCTGGAGAATAAGAGGAGAAGGAGGAAATCCCCAAGACCTCACAGATGCCACCATCGTCATAATCCATAAGAGCAAGAAAGACTCGATGTTGTCCATAGTTGGCAAGATTCTCGATTGAGTGTTCTTTAACTTCCTCCCGCAGTTTCGTGTGGTCTTAGACGATCATACGTCACCATTGTCATGATCTTTGCTGCCCACCAGATACAGGAAAGGGGCAGAGAACAGCGCCCTGACTTGTACATGGCCTTCAATGACCTTACTAAGGCTTTTGACCCGGTCAGCAGGGAAGGCCACGGCGAACCCTCAGTCGTTTTGGCTTTCATTGTGAGGCAACTCCACGATGACATGAACAGAAGTATGCTATATATTAGCACCCAGTAGGAGTTCTTCCCCATCCAAACGGAGGTAAAACCGGGATGTAAAGTCACACTAACACTTTTCCATTTTCTTGACTCCCTTACCCTTGTACAGAAGATACCAATCTAGCCGATGGTGTTGGACATCCAGTACCGGGAAGGACAAGGGTGTCAGCAGCTTCCATCACTGAAATGAAGTGTGCAGACGACCTCACTTTCGTCACTCACACTGAACACGGTCAACAGGAGAACTTGAATGCCTAATGCAGACGCGTATGCACACTTTGGCCTTGAGGTGAACGTACCCCTGGTTCAGCCACGCCCCCACCATCCATCCAGGTTAATAGGACCACCTTCTAAATTATTTTGGCTCCCACCTGTCCACCATTGCGGACATCGATGAAAAGATCTAACATCGGATCAGATGTGTATCTTAAGCCTTTGGCAGACTGCTTAGCCGTGTCTTCAGCTCTAAGGAGCTGAAATTATCAACAAAACTGCCCGTATATCGATCAGTTGTCCTCCCCACCTTGCTGCATGGCAGCGAGACGTGGGTCACATGGAGAACACACCTCAAGGCACTTGAGAACTAGCATAGTCTACATTCCATACTTTGAGTCCGCTGGGAACACAAGAGGACCGATGCCAGTATTTTCACCTCCACCAAATGTAGGAGCATTGAGGCTGACTTTATTCATGAAGAACTACGTTTTGTGTTGATGCGGATGGGGGGGTTAAAACTGCATGAACTAAAGAAAATAGGAACGTCTTACCACACTATCACCGGAAGGAAAAAATTATAATGTTCAGTGATAAATGTGAGGTTGTACATCTTATCGTCTCTCTCTCTCTCTCTCTCTCTCTCTCTCTCACACACTGAACACTTAACTACCCAACAATACCCCCCCTCCCTCCCTCCCTCCCTCCCTGTCTATAGATCTTGCTTTTTTTTACCTTCCATCTGTTCCATCTTGCTAGAAAACCCAATTTCCTCCACCGCTTCACTATCAATTCCCGACCATTCCCGATTCTAGCGATTCCCATGAGATAAGAGTGTTGGTCTGCACACACAAGGCGCTCATTTACTCCAGACTTGGCGAAACTCACTCACACCCGCGTGATACCATCAATTGTTGTGATTGGATTATGTTGTGAAGTGAGGGAGGCAGTCTACCTCTGTCTGTCTGTCTGTCTGTCTGTCTGTCTGTCTGTCGTCTCGTTGTTTTAATTGTCTTCTTTCTTTTTTCTCTCTTTCATTCTTTCAAAGATCTGAAGGAGAAGATGAGGATGAGAAGATATAAAATGGAAGGAGGGAAAATTAAGAGTTATATATAAGGGAAGGGAGGATGTAGAGGGATAAAGATGGGAGGTATGGTAGGGGTAAGACTGCAAGGGGAGAATGTGGAAGGGGTAAGGATGGGAGGGTAAGGATGTGGGAAGGGTAAGGATGGGAGGGTAAGTGGAAAGGGAAAAGGATGGGAGGGTAAGGATGTGGAAAGGGTAAGGATGAGAGGGCAAGGATGTGGAAAGGAGTAAGGATGGGAGGGAGTGGGATGTGGAAAGGGAAGGATAGGAGGGTGGGGAGGTGGAAAGGTTAAGGATGGGAGGAGTAAGGATATGGAAGGGAGTAAGGATGGGAGGGTAAGTGGAAAGGGAAAGGATGGGAGGTGGGATGTGGAAAGGGTGGGATGGGAGGGTAAGGATGTGGAAAGGAGTAAGGATGGGAGGTAAGGATGTGGAAAGGGGAAGGATAGGAGGGTAAGAACAGAAGGTTAAGGATGGGAGGGTAAGGATATGGAAAGGGTAAGGATGGGAGGGTAGTGGAAAGGGGAAGAAAGGATGGGAGGGCCAAGGATGTGGAAAGGAGGTAAGGATGGGGAGGGTAAGGATGTGGAAAGGGGGAAGGATAGGAGGGTAAGGAGGTGGAAAGGTTAAGGATGGGAGGGTAAGGATATGGAAGGGAGTAGGGTGGGAGGGTAAGGATATGGAAAGGAGTAAGGATAGGAGGAATGCAGGATGTGGAAAGGAGTAAGGGGATGGGAGGGAGTAAGGGGGATGTATGGTGTGGAAAGGGAGTGGGATGAGAGGGGGCAAGGATGTGGAAAGGGAGTAAGGATGGGGAGGGGGTAGGATGTGGAAGGGGTAAGGATGAGAGGGGGTAAGGGAGGTGGAAAGGGAGTGGGATGGGAGGGTAAGGATGTGTAAAGGGAGTAAGGATGGGAGATGGGGATGTGGAAGGGTAGGATGGGAGGGTAGGGAGGTGGAAAAGAGATGAGGATGGGAGGGTAAGGATGTGGAAGGGAGTAAGGATGTGGAAAGGGTAAAGATGGGAGGGTAAGGATGTGGAAAGGATAAGGATGGGAGGGTAAGGATGTGGAAAGGTAAGGATGGGAGGGTAAGGATGTGAAAGGGTAAGGATGGGAGGGTAAGGATATGGAAAGGAGTAAAGATGGGAGATGGGATAATGGAAAGGATAAGGATGGGAGCGTAAGGATGTGGAAAGGGTGGGGATGGGAGGGTGGGGATGTGGAAAGGAGTAGGATGGGAGGGTAGGATGTGGAAGAGGGTAAGGATGGAAGGAGATGGGGATATGGAAGGGAGTAAGGTTGGGAGGGTAAGGATGTGGAAGGGTAGGATGGGAGGGTAAGGATGTTGGAAGGAAAGGATGGGAGGTAAGGATGTGGAAGGTAAGGATGGGAGGGTAAGGATGTGGAAAGGTAAGGATGGAGAGTAAGGATGTGGAAGGGGGTAAGGATGGGAGGGTAAGGATGTGGAAAAGGTAAGGATGGGAGGGTAAGGATATGGAAGGGAGTAAAAGATGGGAGGTAAGGATGTGGAAAGGATAAGGATGGGAGGTTAAGGATGTGGAAGGGTGAGGATGGGAGGGATAAGGATGTGTGGAAAGGAGTAAGGATGGAGGTAAGGATGTGGAAAGGGTAAGGATATGGAAAGGGTAAGGATGGGAGGGTAAGGATGTGAAAGGGTAAGGATAGCAGGGTAAGGATGTGGAAAGGATAAGGATGGGAGGGTAGGATGTGGAAAAGGAAGGATAGGAGGGTAAGGATGGAAAGGGTAAGGATGGGAGGGTAAGGATGTGAAAGGAAGGATGGGAGGTAAGGATGGGTAAGGATTGGGAGGGTAAGGATGTGAAAGGGAAGGATGGGAGAGTAAGGATGTGGAAGGGTAAGGATGGGAGGGAGAGGGAGAGATAGACGCAGAAGAATTACATGATTATCGATTAGATATTGAAGAGGTGGTGATGGTGATAGTGGTGGGGTGGTAGGAGATAGTAGGTGGTGATGGTGGTAGTAGTGGTGGTCCTATTAGTGGGATGGTGGTAGTAGTGGTGGTCCTAGTGGTGATGGTGGTAGTAGTGGTGGTCCTATTAGTGGTGAGATGGTGGTGCAGTGGTGATGGTGGTAGTAGTGGTGGTCCTATTAGTGGTGATGGTGGTGGTGGTCCTATTAGGTGATGGTGGTAGTAGTGGTGGGTCCTGTTAGTTGATGGTGGTAGTAGTGGTGGTCCTGTTAGTGGTGATGGTGGTAGTAGTGGTGGTCCTGTTAGTGGGTGATGGTAGTAGTGGTGGTCCTATTAGTGGTATGGTGGTAGTAGTGGTGGTCCTATTAGTGGTGATGGTGGTTGTAGGGTGGTCCTATTAGTGGTGGATGGTGTAGTGGTGGTCCTATTAGTGGTGATGGTGGTTGGTGGTGGTCTATTAGTGGTGGTGGTGGTAGTAATGGTGGTCCTATTAGTGGTGATGGTGGTAGTAGTGGTGGCCTATTAGTGGTGGTGGTGGTATAATGGTGGTCCTATTAGTGGTGATGGTAGGTCCTATTAGGTGGTGATGGTGGTTGTGGTGGTCCTATTGTGGTGTGGTGGTGGTAGTAGTGGTGGTCCTATTAGTGGTGATGGTGGTAGTAGGTGGTCCTATTAGTGGTGATGGTGGTTGTAGTGGTGGTCCTATGGAGATGGTGGTAATGGTGGTCCCATTAGTGGTGATGGTGGTTGTAGTGGTGGTCCTGTTAGTGGTGATGGTAGTAGTGGTGGTCCTATTAGTGGTGATGGTGGTTGTAGTGGTGGTCCTATGGTAGTAGTAGTGGTGGCCCTATTAGTGGTGATTGTGGTAGTAGTGGTGGTCCTATTAGTGGTGATGGTGGTAGTAGTGGAGGTCTTATTAGTGGTGATGGTGGTAGTAGTGGTGGTCCTGTTAGTGGTGATGGTGGTAGTAGTGGTGGTCCTGTTAGTGGTGATGGTGGTAGTAGTGGTGGTCCTATGAGTGGTGATGGTGGTTGTAGTGGTGGTCCTATTATTGGTGATGGTGGTTGTAGTGGTGGTCCTGTTAGTGGTGATGGTGGTAGTAGTGGTGGTCCTATTAGTGGTGATGGTGGTTGTAGTGGTGGTCCTATTAGTGGTGATGGTGGTTGTAGTGGTGGTCCTATTAGTGGTGTTGGTGGTAGTAGTGGTGGTCCTATTAGTGGTGATGGTGGTTGTAGTGGTGGTCCTATTAGTGGTGATGGTGGTTTTAGTGGTGGTCCTATTAGTGGTGATGGTGGTTGTAGTGGTGGTCCTATTAGTGGTGATGGTGGTAGTAGTGGTGGTCCTATTAGTGGTGATGGTGGTAGTAGTGGTGGCATTAATGGTGGTGGTGATGGTTGTAGTGATGCTGTTTATGTTAGTGATTATAGATGATTGTTGTTATTGTCTTAGGTGCATAGTGGTGACAGGAAATTGTTGTTGCTGTTGCTGTTATGATTGTTTTAGATTGGTGGTAATTGTTGCTTTGTCATATATTCTCCTGTTATTAATTATTTATATGCTTGTTAACGACGCCATTGTTATTATTGTTGGCTGGGTGGTGTAATATTCTGTCTGTCTGTCTGTCTGTCTGTCCATAATGTCTTTGGTCTCTGAGAGGTATATCGAGTTGCCTTATAGTGATTAACATGACCTCCCAAGCGAGCGGACGCGGGTTCGATCCTCAGGCAGGGTGAAACTATGGGCAAGTTTCTTTGCGCCATTTGTCTCTGTCTACCCAGCAGTGATTGAGAACCTGGTTAGCCAGTGCAGTTGGACAGTTGCCCGGTCTTCTCGGACTATTCCTTGACACTGGGTCACGCAGCTCGTTAACTCAGGGTGTGGTTGTTGTGTTGGCGACAGCTTTTACACCTTAAACAAATTCACGCCTAGGTGGCCCTTGGGCTGGCCATCCTCGTTACAAGAGGGGCCTAGGGTAAGGAAGGTAGTGGCTCTCTCTCTCTCTCTCTCTCTCTTTCACATCACACCTCACCACTTTCCCTCCCTCTCTCCCTCTCTCCCTCCCCCCCTCCCTCCCTCCCTCCCTCCCTCACCTACACCCCCTCACCTCACCGCCAGTTCTCCCCTTCTAAATGACATTACCCACCGGGATTCGACCAATTAAATGGAGCAGAATGTAATTTTGCGTGTGTGGGGCCATTACCACACTCCCTACCTCCCGCCCGGTCCCCTTCGACCACCAGGTGAGAGGCTTGGTGGCATTACCTGTCATATGTAAATTAGTCATACCTGTTGCTATATCCACCTCGCCTTGTGTACACGGATCGCCTGGTGTGTTCGGCAATTAGTCGGGGTTTAATTTATTGTGTTTTAATGTTTCAACGTGAAGTGGCGAGACGGTGTCTGTCTGTCTGTCTGTCACCACTGGTGTCCTTTGTTGTCTTCCCAATGTTGTTGAAACTTTGTTAATATGTTCTCTCAGGTAAGGTCTAAGGCAAGAGTATCTTTGTATGTTCATCAACCTAACCTAACCTAACCTAGGCCGGTCACGTGATACTATCTAACATATACGTTCACCTACGTTTTTGCATTGAACGAAAATATATGAAATAAATGGATTATTTTTTTGTAATGATAAAGGAGAATGTGAGTTTTTAATTTTATTTCGTTCACTTGGGTAGTAAGATCGTTTCTTACCTGGCCAGCCTGATACTCTACCTGTCGTATATGTAAATTAGTCATACCTGTCGCCACCTTCACCTTGAACAAGATGAATGTGGGAAAACTAAGATATATGATTTTTTAGAGGGAAATATTTTTTGCGATTTCATTCATGATTATAATGAAATTATTTGAATAAATTATATTTTCGTGTTAAATTAAATAATGTGTTTTTATTTGTATCTTTATTGTTATTGATTAGGTAAAAATATAATGATTATTTCTGATGTTTTTTGTTATCGTTGTTAATAAGATATAATTGGCTAATAAATAATAAAACACAATTAATTTCTTTATTCGATTACTTACAGTAATTGTGTTAGTTAATTACAATACTTTTACTTTCATGATTTATTAAATACAATTGATTTAATTCATTATTGTGATAAAGATAATATATAATAGTCTATTGTATTTCATTTTGTAATTGACTAAATATATTTCTTTGGGTTGTCATTAGGTGATAGATCCATATAATATAGCCATGAATTAAATACGACCTAATATAATATAAGGATTGGATGATTACAAGACAGTAGCTGTGTTCACTTTGACAACTGTGTATTAATAGTCAAATAAAACACAATATTTTTCTGTATTCATTTGTTTGTGTTGTCTCAGGTGTGTGTGTGTGTGTGTGTGTGCGTGTGTGTGTGTGTGTGTGTGTATGTGTGTGTGTGTGTGTGTGTGTGTGTGTGTGTGTGTGTGTGTGTGTGTATGTGTGTGTGTGTGTGTGTGTGTGTGTGTGTGTGTGTATGTAGTGTGTGTGTGTGTGTGTGTGTGGGACGGGGGGAGGTGAATTGGTGACAGTAATCAGATAGAAGAGTTTCTTGTCACTATTCCCTCGACGCACAATAACCACCATAAGATCACCATAAGCAATATTGTAACACTACCATCAACACCACCATAACACCACCATAAACAACACCACCATAACACCACCATAAACACTACTATCAACACCACCATAACACCATCATAACACCATCATAAACACTACCATAAACACTCATCATCAACACCACCATAACACCAACACCATAAACACTACCATCAACACCACCATATCACCACCAACACCACCATAAACACTACCACATCAACACCACCACAACACCACCATATCACCATCATAACACCACCATAACACCACCATAAACAATACCACCCAACACTTCACCATAACACCACCATATCACCATCATAACACCACCGCAAACACCACCATAAACACTACCATAAACACTACCACCAACACCAATTACAACACACCATAACACCACCATAAACACTCACCATCAACACCACCATAACACTCAATTCATAACACCACCATAATTATCATAACACCAATTATAAATTACCAACACTAACCATCACCATAACATCAATGCAACACCACCATAAACACTACCATAAACACTACCATCAACACCACAACACTAAATTACAAACACTACCATCAACACCACTCATAACACCACCATAAACACTACCATCAACACCACCATAACACCACCATATCACCATCATAACACCACCATAAACACTACCATCAACACCACCATAACACCACCATATCACCATCATAACACCACCATAAACACTACCATCAACACCACCATAACACCACCATATCACCATCATAACACCACCATAAACACTACCATCAACACCACCATAACACCATCATAACACCATCATAATACTCCCATCATCACCACCATAACACCATCATAACACCATCATAATACTCCCATCATCCCCACCATAACACCATCATAACACTACCATAAACACCATCATACCTGCACCATGATGGTAGGGAGTATGGTGGTGGTAGTAATCAGATAGAGAGCTTCTTGTCACTATTCCCTCGGTACATCTCAAGCCGTCAAAATCCGGCCCGGCAGCTCCCCTGAGACCACCTCCAACCCTCCGCCGCTGCTGCTGCTGGTGGTGATTGTTGTTGTTGTGGTAGTGGTGGTGGTGGTGATGTTGTTGTGGTGGTGGTGGTGGTTGTTGTTGTTGTTGTTGTGGTGGTGGTGGTGGTGGTGGTAGGATTGTTGTTGTTGTAGTGGTGGTGGTGATTGTCTTTGGTTGTTGTGACGGTGGTTGTTCCCATTGATGGGTGGTTGTTGTCAGGTGGTGGTGGTTGTAAAGATTGTTGTTGTTGTTGTGGTGGTGGTTGTTGTTGGGGTGGTGGTGGTTGTTGTATTGATGTGGTGGTTGTTGTATTGACGTAGTGGTTGTTGTGGTGTGGTGGTTGTTGCTGTTGTGGTTTTGGTAATGGTGGTTGAATGTTGTGGTAATGGTGGTTGTTGTTGTTGTTGTGGTTTTGGTGAGGGTGGTTGTTGTATTGATGTGGTGATGGATGTTGTTGTTGTGGTGATGATGATATTGGTGGTGGTTGTTGTGGTGATGATGGTGGTGGGAGTTGTTGTTGTTGTTGCTGTGGTGGTATTGATGGTGGTGGTTATTGTTGTTTTTGTTGTTGTTGTTGTGGTGATGATTGTTTTTGTTTTGGAGATGGAAATGGTGGTTGTTGTGTTGATGGTGGTGATGGTGGTTGTTGTTGTGGTTGTGGTGGGTGATTGTTGTTATTGTTATGGTGGTGGGTTGACTTGTTGTTCTGGTGATGGTTGGGTGGAGGTGTGGTTGTTGATGTGGTGATGGTGGTGGTGGTAGGAAGAAGCACTACTGTGGTATTACAAAAGGGCCTAAATGTGATAGGTTAATAATAATAATAATAATAATAATAATAATTAACGGTTTATTGAAAGAGCTTGGCAGCCAGAAGGCTGAAAATATACAGTTACATATTTGGGGAATGGGTTTCGAATTACAAATAATATACAAGTAACATAAGTGATACAAATAAGATATATAATAACTAGATGGGGAAAAGCCCAAACTACAGTTCATTTCAACATAGTGACAGTGCAAGTAGTAGTGTTTACTGGGAGTGAATACACTGGTTTATTACAAGTTATTGATAATTTTTACAATGGTTGGGACTGGGCTGTTCTTATAGCGATCAGTTCGTGCACGTATGGGCTGGATGCGGTTGTGGTGTCGAACAGCAATTCTCGGACAGGGGATCTCAGGTGGTAGTAGGGGCCGGTGTCGGGGATGGTGTAGAAGCTTCTTACCAAATTTGCAGATGAGGCCGTGGTGATGGTCAGTGAGAGTCGAAAGGGTCAGTGTGTTGAGCGCTTCTTGATATGTGGAGTAGGAGGGGAGAGAATAATCTTGCATGCCCTCTCTTTGCACTTTTTCTAGGTGTTTACGTTGTGTGGCATTTAGGAGGAAGACCAGGAGGAGGGATAGGTGAGCTTGGAAGGAACAAAGGTGCAGGAACGCGAGGGACTGAGTCGGCGGAGGAGGTGGAGACGAAAACTGGAGGATTTGACAACTTCACTGACGTGTGGTTTCCAATTTAGTTTGTTGTCTATGGTGACGCCGAGGAGCTTCGTGGAATCTACAACCTGGAGTGTGTTCGGACCTAGGGTAATGGAAGGAGGTGGGACAATGTCGGAGGAGAGGTTGATGTGCATAACCATGGTCTTGGTATGGTTGATGGTGACATGGTTGTTGGTGGCCCAGTTTTGGAGACTGTTCAATAAGTCCTGGAGGGCGGTATAGTTGGGAGCAGAATTGTTGACGCTGATCCCAATGGTGGAGTCGTCGACATATTTCCAGCGAGCAGGGTTTTCTCTTAGGGCATCATTGATGAGCATAAGGAAGCAGAGTGGTCCCATCTTGGTGCCTTGGGGGACGCCACAGGTGAGTGACTGAAAGGTGGAGACAGCCCCTCGGAAGCGTACAGCTTGGCGTCGGTCACTGAGGAAGTCTGTAAGCCATGGTATAAGACTTCTCCGAAGCCCGAGGTCAATAGCTTTGTTGATGATTATATTGTGGTCGACTAGGTCGAATGCTTTAGTGAAATCAATGAAGGCGACAGCGACAGACGTTTTTCGTTTCTCGAGATGGCGGTATATGTAATCGAGAAAGCTGACAAGACAGTGAATGGTGGAGGAAGTTTTCATGTTGCCAAATTGCTGAGGGTCCACGACTCCTGCAATATCAGCATAAGCCCAGTCGAACACAAAACTTTCACAGATTAGGCTGGGTATTGGGGTGATTGCAATAGGTCGTAGCTGATTTAAGGACTGTGGGCTGGTTGACTTGGGCACTGGTGATACATAAGAGGTCTTCCAGTCAGCTGGGCATCTGGCTTGACTGAGAGAAGCATTGATGATGGAGCATAGGGGTTTAGCAAGCTCCGGGGAGAACTCCTTGAAGAGTTTCATTGGTAAGTCAATTGGGGTGGTAGAGCGTTTTAATTTTAGTTTATCCAGGCGTTTTGCAACTTCAAATTCTTCTACTAAATCAGTGGGAAGGGGGGCTGGTTATAGTTGTGGTCGGGAGAGGATAGTGATTATTTTAATGGCGTGTTTGTGAGAAAGGAAGTGTGTGTTGTAGTTGTGGTGTTGTGGTCGTGTTTAGTTGTTATGGTTGTGGTGGTGAAGTTGTGGTGTTGTGGTCGTGATTTAGTTGTGGTGGTGTAGTTGTGGTGGTGTTGTAATGTGGTGTTCATATTGTAGTTGTGATGATCGTGTTTGAATTGTGGTGGTAGTGGTTGTTGTGGATGTGCGTACGTAATAATAATAATAATAATAATAATAATAATAATAATAATAATAATAATAATAATAATAATAATAATAATAATAATAATAATAAACGGTTTATTAATAGATTTGCAGCCGGTGGCTGAAAATATACAAACTTACATTTGAATTAGACATAATGATATAATATGCTTTGAATACATTTACAGGGCTGTACAGTACATAAATCAGGAGTTGTTTATTATTTTAACAATAGATGGTATGGTGCTGTTCTTATATCTATCGGTGCGGGCTCTTATGGGCTGAATTTTTTTATAGTGGCGGACTGCGCGAGGTGGGTGGGGGGCTGCCGGTGGCAGGAGGTGGCGTGTGTGTATATGTGTGTGTGTGTGTGTGTGTGTGTGTGTGTGTGTGTGTGTTTGTTTCTGAATGATTTCCCACAAGACAGATTACATCAGATATTCCTGTTCTTTACTGCCCAGTAGCGTCCTCTCCACACCCTTAACACACTCTCTCCACACCCTTAACACATACTTTCCACACCCTTAACACACTCTCTCCACACCCTTAACACATATTTGCCCCAACAAGATCCAGCACCCTAACACACTCTCCACACCCCACACACACTCTCTCCACACTCTTAACACACACTTTCCACACCCTAACACACTTTCCACACCCTAACACACTTTCCACATCTCTAACACACTTTCTCTCCACACCCTTAACACACTCTCTCCACACCCTTAACACACTCTCTCCACACCCTTAACACACTCTCTCCACACCTTTAACACACACTTTCCACACCCTTAACACACACTTTCCACACCCTTAAGGCACTCTCTCTAAACCCTTAACACATTCTATCCACATCCTTAACACACTCTCTCCACATCCTTAACACACTCTCTCCACACCCTTAACACACTCTCTCCACATCCTTAACACACTCTCTCCACACCCTAACACACTCTCTCCACACCCCAACACACTCTCCACACCCCTAACACACACTCCTTCCACACCCCAATAACACCCTCTTCCACACCCTTAACACACACTTTCCACACCCTTAACACACTCTCTCTCCAATAATTTCTTAACACACTTTTTTCCACACCCTTAACACACTCTCTCCACACCCTCTTAACACACTCTTC
Organism: Homarus americanus; assembly: GCF_018991925.1. Lineage (NCBI taxonomy): Eukaryota > Metazoa > Arthropoda > Malacostraca > Decapoda > Nephropidae > Homarus > Homarus americanus. The sequence goes on from NW_024720342.1 coordinate 280,292, forward strand.
CACACCCCTTAACACACTCTTTCCACACCCTTAACACACTCTCTCTCCACACCCCCTAACACACTCTCTCCACATCCCAACACACTTTCTCCACACCCCACACACTCTCTCTCTCCACACCCCACACTCTCTCCACACCCCAACACATTCCTATCCACATCCCAACACACTTTCTCCACACCCCAACACACTCTCCACACCCTTAACACACTCTCCACACCCTTAATACTTTCTCCACATCCTTAACACACTCTCTCAATATTCTCTGCAACCCAACCACACCACTTCCATTTATACGACACACACACACACACACACACACACACACACACACACACACACTACTTTGCTGTCACTCAGAATCGAGTATGACGATCATCCAGCTATGAGACAATGATATTGGTTATTACGGATGTCACATTCGTTGGTGAGTTCTGAGGTGTGTAGAGAGGTCGATACGGGACCGGCAGAGTCGTTCACAGATGTTTCACGTGTGGGGGTACATCTAGTGCAGGGGGGCAGCGTCTTTCCGGCGTTGGCGCTTGTCTGCCTCGGTTTGCACTCGAGCTAACTCCGAAAGTATTGACACCTTCTTGCGTGGTGCTCCTCCAAGCGTTACGATGTGGAGTAATCGATTTGGCACCCTTTCAGGTTTGTCTTAAGACTATTCTTATACCTTTTCAGTTGCCCTCCAGCGTTACGTTTACTCTTCGTTAGGTGACTGTAAAGTAGTTGCCCGCCAGTCTACTGTCGTCCATGCGGGTAACATGACCAGTCCAACGTTGTTGTTCATGGATAAAGGTAGCCTCGATGCACCTTCAGTTGGTGTCAGCAAGAATACTGGCATTTGTTATCTTATCTTCCCAGCGAACTCGGAGGATGGAATGTAGACTATGTTGGTGAATATTTTCAAGCGCCTTGAGGTGCCTCCTGTATGTGACTCATGTCTCGCTGCTATATACTAGGTAGGGAGGACAACTGCTCAATCAACGTGCAACTTCGTAGATAATTTCAGCTCCCTACAGCTGAAGTCACGGGTGCGGAGTCTGCCAAAGGCTTGAGATGCACATCTGATCAGATGTTGAATTTCTTCATCAAATGTCCTCAGTAGTGGACAGGTGGGAAACAGATACTGAAAGTGGGTAACATTAGAGAGGGTAGTACCGTTTAGCTGGATGGAAGGTGGAGGTGTGGCTGAACCAGGGGCAGGCTGAAAGAGAATCTGAGTCTTACGTACAGTCTCGTTCAATTATGAATAAATGTAAAAGTTATCGGTGATTTGTTACTTAGTTTCCCATTCCTTAATTTAATGGTTGGGCTTTGTTGTTTCGTATTATATTATACTACGTACTATAGTAAACAAACGGCCTTGAGTTGCCTGCTGTCTCCAGCAGTGTTCGAAGAATCTTGAACGAGACTACATTCAACTCAAGGCCGAAGTGTGCATACGCATCTGCGAAGGTATTCAGGATCTCCTGTGGGTCACGATCAGTGTGAGAGACAAGGGTGCGGTCGTCTGCCCACTGAAGTTCAGTAATGGAAGCTGCCGACAAATTTGTTTCTGCCTGGAGTCGTCTTGTGTTGAAAACACCTTTCATCCGGTACTGGATTTAGCCTACGGGGTGTAGGCTAAATTGGCACTGGCACGAGTAAGGAAGGCAGCCAAGAAAATGGAAAAGAGAGTTGGTGCCATTACACATCCTTGCTTTAATCCCGTTTGAATGGAGAAGAACTCAGACTAGGTACCATTAAGCAGGACACTGCCGTTCATACCATGGGGGAGTTGTCTCACAATAGCGATGAATTTTTGTGGGCAATCAAAACAGCTGAGGGTCCACCAGAGTGCTTCCCTGTTGACCGAGTCGAAGGCCTTGGTTAGGTCGATGAAGGCCCTCTACAGGTCACGACGCTGTTCTCTGGACTTTTCCTGTATCAGGCGGGTAGCAAAGATCATGGCCACATAAGAAATTCTGGGAGGAAGTTTTCCGCCTCAAGAAGAAGTCTGTTTAGAAGGACTCGGACGATAATTTTGCCAGCTACGGACAGCAGCGAGATCCCGTGGTAGTTGCCACAGTCTGACCGGTCTCCCTTTTTCTTAAAAATATTGATGATGAAGGCGTGCTTAAGAGCTTGGGGGATTTCCTCCTTTTCCCATATATTCTCCAGGAGAGAGTGGAGATGGCTGGTAAGCAGAGGGCCTTCTGCTTTATACACCTCGGCTGGGATTCTATCAGACCCTGAGGCTTTGTAATTTTGCATCTGTTTCATGGCGGTAGCTACCCCATCCAGTGGTGGAGGATAGCTGAGGTGGGTCAGCTCTGAATGCTGAGGGACCTGCTGGGTAGTAAGGACATCCACATCGGTGTTTCGGCTGAGCAGCGAATGGTAGTTCTCTTTCCATCATTGAAGGATGTGTTCTTTTTTTAATTAGGGAGTTACCGTCGGATGAGCGGAGGGAGGCTGCGCCATGAGTGATTGGCCCATAAAATGTTTTAGTGGAATTGGAAAATTTGAGCATCTTGTGTTGATCGGCAAGTTTTTGCATTTCATATGCTTTATTTTTAAACCAGTCGCTCTTAAGTTTCTGAAGTTAGCACGGGACCACCACTTTCTTCTTGCAGAAGGTATCAGCTTTTTGTCCGAGACTGAGGGTTGTTCCGCCAATCAGTTAAAGCAGCATATTTATCATCAACAATTACATTGATTTCTGGGTCATTTTCATCAAACCAGTCTTAGTGGATTCTTTCGATCTGGCCGAGGGTCTCTCTGCAGGTTTTTGTCACGACAGTGTCGAGAATACCCCATTCGGCACTGAGATTTGGGTTGTTTGTTGTTGGGTTGTTTAACAGGTCGCAGTGGTCTGAGCTATGCATGGCTCGGGTGATGAGGACATCTCGGCGATATTTTTCTCTGACAATGATGTAGTCAATGAGATGCCAGTGTTTGGATCGTGGGTGTTACCACGAGCCCTTGAACTTGTCGGCCTGCCTAAGCATGGTATTGGTGACAGTGAGGTTGTTTGTGGCACACTGGCTGAGGAGGAGTAAGCCATTGGGAATACACTTGCCTATGTCCATTTCTCCCTATGATTCCCTGCCAAATGTCAGCATCTCTGCCAACTCTGGAATTGAAGTTACCAAGGAGCACAACCTTATCTTCTCTGGAGATAGAGGTTAGCACTCTGTCAAGGTCGGCGTAAAAGGCTTCCTTCATGTCATCCTCTGCATCCAGTGTTGGGGCGTATGCAGTGATGAAAAAAGCATGACGTGAGTGATACTGTGGGATTTAGAGCGTCATGAGGCGCTCGTTGATCCCAACAAGCATTTCGGTTTGCCTGTGTAGGATGCATTGATGGATGGGAAAGCCAACTCCATAAATGTGATTTCTCTCTGCAGCAGGCTTACCCTTCCAGAAGAAGGTATAGCCAGACCCCGTTCTGTGGGTCGACCTTCGTCTGAGAGCCGGGACTCACTAATGGCTGCTATGTCGATGTTATACCTAGCCACCTTTTTTTCCCACAAGGGCGGTTCATCTTTCAGGCCACTCATTTGCGCCAGTATCCTGAAGGGTCCTGACATTCCAGGCAGCGACCATATGAGGTTGTATAGTTTGTTTTTGTTTTGATCTGTGATTATGATTGTGTTTTCGACTGCACCAGGTTTACCTTACTGGGTGTGGTTGCCCAATCAGGTTGGTTCTTTGGCCAGGCCATGTTTAGGGCACTTTTTCTAGCCCCGTCCCCATGTGGGGTGAGCAGAATGGCTCCTCGAAAGGGCTGCTCAGTCACACAGACAGGACCGGATTGCACTGTTGCCTAGATCCCAGTGCATGAACGACCATCTTAACTGTGCCTCCCATGGGCAGAGTTGTAACTGGAGACTCCCGGCAGTCATCTCTGCCTGTTTCCATCGCCACTCGTCCTTCGCCATGGGACTTTTGGGGGTAAAGCGGTTTAGATGATGATAAAGGAGTTTAATGAGCTCGATGATGGCTGTCTGTGAGTTTATTTATGTGGTGAGGCAGGAGCACAGGCTGCAACCAAACATCTTGGCTCTCCGTTTTCGTGATCCAGTAGTGCAAGTATTGTATTGACTGGGGAGAGGGAGAGTTCCAATGGACTTCCGATAATCCAGTTTGTTGGGTCTCGCCTAAGTAGTCTGTCCATGATGCATTGCCTTCATCCTCCAGTGTAGTCACTGGGTTCCCATGGTGATCACCTCTTCCGCCTATACCGCCGTTGGGGTCTTATTGGAGCTCTGTAAGCATGTCTGCCTGATGCGTGGTTCCACCGCAGATTTTCGTTCGGGGTTTACCCCCGTAACCTTATGCTTACCAAGGTTAATCCGCAAGGCAGCAGGTCAGTGGTTGGTAGGCGCCAGGACGTGTCCACATGCCAGTGGGCCTATGTGCCGTCCCTCTGGGGCCCACTGCTTCTCTGAGATCCCCTGCTGATCTAGCCTGGGCCCACGAGGCATCCAATTACCGTGTGTTGCCACGAAGAGGCACAGCAGGAGTCTTGATGGTGAAGAGGCGGTAGCTGAAAGCGAGAGGGAGCAAGCAGTGCTTGCACCTTAACACTAACATAATGCCGCCCTACTATACGCATTACACCATCATGTGCACACACACACACACACACACACACACACACACTTACACTTTTCACATGCCACACTTCACAAGACAACATTTCAGACTCTCGCGACACCTGATCACATTGTCACCACATCATGATCACATCCCACCATATTCCTCGCCCTCTCTATCCACCCCACCATACCGTTCCTCCCCACTTTCTTCCACCTCCTGTACCCCCGCCTCACCTTCACTCCCCCTCCACCCCACGCCCCTCCACTTTTTCCCCCACACCCCTCCATTCTTGTCCCTCTCACCCTCCTCTCTTGCCCCCACTCCCCTCCACACATCCTTCACAGGACCCTACATGCCCTTCTCTCCAAAATTCTTCTTTCCACACTCTTCCCCAACTCCCTTAACGCCCCTCCATGTCCACCCTCCTCCACGTCTCTCCGCTTCAACCCCATGCTCCCCACGCCCCCACACGCCCCTTAACGCCCCCCCTCCTCCCCACGTCCCCCGTACGCCCCTCCACCGTATCACCGCCAGAGCTGAAAATTGTATTACCAGTACACAATTTTGGAAAGAGATTTGATTTCCGAGGAGGTTTCTTCCTTCTGAGGAGGAATGGGAGAGGGGTGAGTGAGAGTGGGGAGGGAGAGGGGTGTATTGGAGAGAACTGGTAGGGGTGAGAGGGGAGTGGGATGAGGGAGAGGAGTGAGGGCGATGGGTGTGAGTGGGGGAGAGGGGAGAGTAGGAGTCTTTCTCTTAGTTAATGTATAAGAATATGTGTGTCTACAGCTATTTCTCTTTCTTCATTCCTTCTTTCCTTCGTTCCCTCCTTTTTGTCCCCGCCCCTCCCTCCCTCCCTCACCAGTACACGTCCAGCGGGGCAGTACAGTAGTCATCAGGGCCAGACCACTAACACAAGGAGAAACTCCACCATCCCCCTAGCTACTTAGTGGTCAATAAATGCCATGATAAACACTGCCTGGGGCTGACGGATGGCCATCTCGAACCTAATGTTTCCTTCGCTTATACGTTCCTCTCCCTCTGCTTTTTTCTCTCTCTCTTCTGTAATATTCTATTTTATTGTATATTCACCTTCTCTGTATTCCTTCACCTTCCTTAAAACTTCCTTCATTTCCTTACTCTCTCCCTCTAACTGGATGTGACGCCACCAAAAAAATTAAACTTTCACCGTAATGAGAATGATAATCTACAGATCTGTCTCTCGGCCTTCACTTGTTTCTCGACGTTCATTTGTTTGTTTCGCTGTGTTTTTGACATTGATCAGCTGGTGGCTGGTGGCGCCTTGTATGTCAGGTGTTGATGTTGGTGATAAGTCGGGTCTGTTTTTCTGATGTATGTATGTATATATGTAGTGAGAAAGAGACTAACATATGTATAAACGAGAGACAGAATATTGTAAACACACACACACACACACACACACATCACATTAATACCTCCCATCTCATATTCAAAGCGAGTCAATCAGTTAAGTCAATTAGTGCCGCATTTAATAACGCGTGTAATGAATTACTGCTTGTCTATTCCCTCTCCCTCCCCCATCCATCCTCGCCCCCAAACAATTGTGTGAACGCGCTTCGAGCCATCTGACACACACACACACACACACACACACACACACACACACACACACACACAAGCCTCGTAGGGAGTGTCGATATTATGTTGATGATCGATATTATGTTGATGATATGCAAAGTGATTTATTGCTCAAGATGTGTAATTTACCTCACCCACAGTTGAATATAAATAAATGTCTTATGAATATATTTACTTAGTTTTACAGCTGTGAAGTGTGTGCGAGATGTGAAGGGTTCTGTGTGTGGTGTGGGGGGTGTAAGGGCAGTGTGGGGTGTAAGGGTGTGGGGCAGTGGGGGGGTAGGGTGTGTGTGGGGCAGTGGCAGTGTGGGGTGTGGGGGTAGGGGTGGCAGTGTAGTGAGAAGGCAGTGTAGGGGAGTGTTGTTGTGGGTGTGGGGAGTGTGGAGGGTGTTGTTGGGAGGGTGTGGGCAGTGTGGGGGTGTGGGGTGTTGTTGGGAGGGGGTGTTGTGGGGTGTGGGGAGGGTGTGGCAGAGTGCATGTTGTTGTTGTTGTTGTTGTTGTTGTGGGGTGTTGTTAGGGGTGTGCAGTGTTGTGGGGTGTTGTTGTTGTTACAGTGTAGGGGAGGCAGTGTGGGGTGTTGTTGTGGGGAGCAGGTGTAGGGTGTGGGGGTGTATACAGCAAGTGTGGGAGGGTGTAGGGGAGGTGTAAGGCAGTGTGGGCACACAGCAACTGACAGCAGTCTGTGAAGCTGTCAGTATCTTGAACTGACTAGAGAGGAGGGTGGGGGAGTATCTTTTCAATATCATTTATTTTCTTTCCTTATCCTGTTTTTCTTCATCATCCTCTTCTTCTCTCCTTTTCTTCGTTCTCCACTTCACATTCTGACAGTCCTATCCATTCCTCTCTTCTACTCATTTCCTCCCGTCTCCTACATTCCTCTCCCTACCCCCATTCCCTCTCCTCTACCCCCATTCTCATCTGCCTTCATTCCCTCTCCCTCTACCTCCTCCAACTCTCTCTCTCTCTCTCTCTCTCTCTCTCTCCATTTTCTCCCATCTCTCCCTTTCAATTTCCCCTCTCCTCCCCAAGTATTCACCAACCCTCTCCCCCACTCTTCCTCACCTCCCTTCCTCCTCATTCTCTCCCAGCTGCCCTCCCCCCTCCCCCCTCCTGGGAACCGCTGATCCAGGCTGTGGATTCCTTAGCGATCATAATCCCATTTCTCTTTATTGATCTCCCGACCCACCAGTGGTTGCTGACACACCTCACACCGCTGCTGCCCCGCCCCTGCCCCGCCCCATGCTGACACCGCATATACCACACCGCTGCTACCGTCCCGCCCCGTGCTGACACCTCTATACCACGCTGCCCCCCGCCCCGTGCTGACACCGCATATACCACACCGCTGCTGCCCTGCCCCGCCCCCCGCCCATGCTGACACCGCATATACCACACCGCTGACTGCTCCCCCCCATGCTGACATCGCCTACACCCGCTGCCCCCGCCCCGTGCTGACATCGCCTACACCACACCGCTGCCCCCCGCCCCACCAGTGCTGCCCCCGCCCTGCTGACATCGCACCGCTGCCCTGCCCCTGCTGACATCGCCTATACCGTAGTTCGCCTCGTGTCGCTCCGCCTCTATACCGAGTTTTCCTATGTTTCCGTCATGTGTCGCTCCCGTGTTAGTATACCGTTTCTGTCAAGTACAGTATATCCATATGTGTGTCGGTCTGTTTAACACTACGCCAGCACGAGCAGTAATTACAGCGTCTGGCGTACAGCTCACTACTCTTCCTACATCTATGGGATCCATCACACGCAGCTTCCTCCCTCCCCTCCTGTCTTATCCTCTCCCTCCCTCTACCTGTCTTATCCTCCTCCCTCCCTCCCTCTACACCTGCTTATCACCTCCACACCTGTCTTATCCTCTCCCTCCCTCCTCCACCTGTCATCCTCCCTCCCTCCCTCTACACCTGTCTTATCCTCCCTCCCTCCCTCTACACCTGTCTTATCCTCCCTCCCTCCCCACTGTCTTATCCTCCCTCCTCCTCTACACCTGTCTTATCCTCCTCCTCCCACACCTGTCTTATCCTCCCTCCCTCCCCTCTACACCTGTCTTATCCTCCCTCCCTCTACCCTCTTATCCTCCCTCCCTCTACATCTGTCTTATCCTCCTCCTCCTCACACCTGTCTTATCCTCCCTCCCTCCCTACCTCTACCCTGTCTTATCCCCCTTCCTCCCTCCCTCCCAGTCTCCCCTTACCCCTTTCTACCTCCCTTACTCCCCCCCTCCCATACCTTCCTCCTCCTATCTCCATTACCCCCTTTCTCTCCCTCCCTCCATATCGTGTTCCACCCATTCCCCCGATTCGTTCTCCCTTCGGTCCTCTCTCCCTACTTTCTCCCTCTCTCCTTTCATCCTTCCCCCAGCCTCCCCTATCCACTCCTCCACCTCCTCTCTCCTTTTATTCCCTCCTTACCCTCCATCCTCTTCTTCCTCCCTCCCACCAACCCTCTCCCTCTCCCTCTCTCTCCTTCCCTCCCTCCCTCTCTTCCTCCAGGTCTCAGGAGAGGGAGGGAGGGAGGGAGGGAGGGCTAAATCAGTGTGGGTCATTATTAAAGGTTCCCTCAGTACTAATACAGGATTATTTCTGTAATGGTCGCCACACCGTAATTCTCTCTCCCTCTCTCTCCTTCTCTCTCTTTATTGAGTCCTTCTCTACCTCTACTCTTCTTCTTCTCTCTTTTCTTTTTGCTCTTTTTCATTTGTTCCTTGTTGTACCTCCTTCTCTTCCTCTCTTCCTACTAGTCTTCCTTTATTTTGCATCTTTCTCTTTCACCGCTTGTTGCTCTTTCTCATAATATTTTTGTCCTCCTCCTCCTCCTCCCCCTCCTCTTCCGCCTCCTCCTCTTCTTTATAAATTTTCTTTATATTCCTATTGAACTACTTTTTTTATTTCCTCTTCCTCGTAGTCCTCCTCTTCATTATTTCATTTTCCTCTTTAGCCTTCTCTTCATCCTCACAATTGTTTCTCTCCTCCTCCTCCTCCTCCTCCAATTAAGGTACATATTGAAGTTATTAACACAGACAGACAGACAGTTGCAAAAAGACACAGACATATAGACAGACACCCAGCTAATGTTACAGTTGGGGAAGTGACGTTGGTGGGGTACAGTGTCGGCGAGCGCTTGAGGACCGATTTTCACTTTCCGATTACTTTGTTTACATTAAGTTTATAGTCGTCTGAGTGTCTTAGATCTTTGGAGTGTTTATAAATAAGTTGATTCTGGATGTATTTGTTCTTATTTACGCCTTTTTTTATTTTTTACATAACTTGTTTTTTTTTTTTACAAAAGTCACCAACACAGAGGAATATGATATAGGTCATGTGTGTGTGTATGTGTGTGTGTAATAATAATAATAATAATAATAATAATAATAATAATAATAATAATAATAATAATAATAATAAACGGTTTATTAATAGAGTTGCAGCCCGTGGCTGAAAATATACAGACTTACATTTGATTTAGACATAATGATATAATATGCGTTGAATACATTTACAGGGCTGTACAGTACATAAATCAGGAGTTGTTTATTATTTTAATAATAGATGGGATGGTTATTCTTATATCTATCGGTGCGGCTCTTATGGGCTGAATTTGTTGAAGTGGCGACTGCGCGAAGCAGGGGGTTGCCGGTGGCAGGAGGTGGCGATGACGAGGGTGGAGCATTAGTTGGCTGCCAAACCTTTCCAGTGCTTGGTGGTGGAGGTCACTGAGGGATGTGTGTGTAATAATAATAATAATAATAATAATAATAAACGGTTTATTAATAGAGTTGCAGCCCGCGGCTGAAAATATACAGACTTACATTTAATTTAGACATAATGATATAATATGCATTGAATACATTTACAGGGCTGTACATTACATAAATCAGGAGTTGTTTATTATTTTAAGAATAGATGGGATGGTGCTGTTCTTATATCTATCGGTGCGGGCTCTTATGGGCTGAATTTTGTTTTAGTGGCGGACTGTGCAAGGTGGGTGGGGGGCTACCGGTGGCAGGAGGTGGCGATGACGAGGGTGGTGCAGTAGTCCACTGCCAAACCTTTCCAGTGCTTGGTGGTGGAGGTCACTGAGGGATGGCATTTCCAGGGTGGAGAGAGCGTTGGTGTAGCCGGAGTATTCTGCGCTGAGCATGATTCTGCAGGCCCTTTTCTGTACCTTCTCTAGCTGACGTTGTTGGGTGGAGTTGAGAGAAGACGACCAGGCTGGCGACGCATACGTTAGTTTGGGGAGAATAAAGACGTGTGAGTGTGTGTGTGTGTGTCCATGTGTGTGTGTGTGTGTGCGTGTAATAATAATAGTAATAATAATAGTAATAATAATAATAATAATAATAATAATAATAATAATAAACGGTTTATTAATAGAATTGCAGCCGGTGGCTGAAAATTTACAAACTTACATTTGAATTAGACATAATGATATGCGTTCAATACATTTACAGGGCTGTGCAGTACATAAATCAGGAGTTGTTTAGTATTTTAAGAATAGATGCGATAGTGCTGTTCTTATATCTATCGGTGCGGGCTCATATGGGCTGAATTTTGTTTTAGTGGCGGACTGCGCGAGGTGGGTGGGGAACTGCTGGTGGCAGGAGGTGGCAATGACGAGGATGGTGCAGTAGTCCACTACCAAACCTTGCTAGTGCTTGGTGGTGGAGGTCACTGAGGGATGGCATTTCCAGGGTGGAGAGAGCATTGATGTAGCTAGTATTCTGCGCCGAGCATGATTCTGCAGGCCCTTTTCTGTACCTTCTCTAGCCGACGTTGTTGGGTAGAGTTGAGAGAAAACGACCAGGCTGGTGACGCATACGTTAGTTTGGGGAGAATAAAGGCGTTGTAGATGGTCCTCAGCTCTGGCGTGGGTGTCCCAAGTGACCTAAGTCATCGTAACATGTAGAGTCGGTACGAGGCTGCCTTGATTGTGTTGTTTACATGGGCCTTCCAGGCCAGTTTGTGCATGACTACGGTTTTGGTGTGGTTGATGGTGACCTTGTTCTCCGTAGTCCATGCCTGTTGTAGCTTGTCCAGGGTGTCTTGTAGCAATGAGTAGTCCGGTGCGGTGTTGTCCACTGTAACCCCCACAGTGCAGTCATCCACGTACTTCCACCTGTGAGGAGTGTCCGGATAGAGCGTCGTTGATCAGGATGAGGAAGCACTGTGGTCCCATCTTGGTCCCCTTGGGAACAAAGCAGGTGAGGTGTTGGAATGTGGAGACAGAACCCTGGTACCTGACTGCTTGCCGCCGTTCACTCAAGAAATCAGTGAGCCATGAGACCAGGTTGGTGGGCAGCCCTAGTGCAATGGCCTTGTTGATAACAGTGCAGTGATCAACAAGGTCAAACGCCTTCCTGAAGTCAACAATGGCAACGGCCAGTGATGTCTTACGTTTCTGCAGGTTTTTGTGCACTAAATCCAGGAAACTAACTAAGTAGTGTGATGTAGAGGAGGTCCTTATATTGCCAAAGTGCTGTGGATCAATTGACTTATAAATTTTAGCAAATGCCCAATTGCCCACTCAAAAACAAAGTCTTTGTGTGTGTGTGTGTGTGTGTGTGTGTGTGTGTGTGTGTGTGTGTGTGTGTCTGTGTGTGTGCTCATATCACCTGTTTTCCGCCCTCCACCCTCCTCCCTTCTCCTTATCACTCTCTCTACCCACATCCTCCTGCCCTCCCCATTCCTCCCACACCTCGTATTTATCTCCCCTATTCCCCCTCCTTTCCTTTTCTCCTCTCCACCAGAACCCCTGTACCCCTCCTTTCCTCTCCCCCTCTTCCCTGTTCCCTCTCCCTCTCCTATCCCTACACACCCCTGCTCTCCCCGCACCCTCTCCCTCTCCTCTCCCCACCCCTTCCCCCCCTCCCAAACTCCCTCCCCACCCCCTACCCTACAGACAGCTGGGGTGTGGAAGCAGGGAATCCACTTATGGGAGGAAGGAGTGTTTCCTGATTATAAGCGGAACTGTTCGTCTAACGGAGGAGGGGCGACAAGATGATGACACGCCTCTCATTTCTTTCTTCTTCTTCACTAGTTGGATTATCTCCCCTGAACCCACTGGAGGGAGGAATGAGGAGCGGGTGAGGAAGGTAGTGGAGAGGAGGATAAGGGGAGGGGAGGGTGATGGGAGTGGTGGGGGTGGAGAGGAGGTGGAGGATAGGGAGGGGGAGAGGGTGAGGGGGGAAGGAAGAGGATGGGTGTGGGAGGGAGAGAGGTGAGGGGATAGGGAGGGGGGGAGGGTGAGGGGGGAAGGTGATGAGGTGAGGGATGGGTGCTAGGATGGGAAGGGAGAGAGAAGGAAAAGGGAGGTAGAAGGAGGGAGGGTAAGTGGAGGGAGGGCTGAGGGTAAGAAGAAAGGGACGTAAAAGATGTTCAAAGGAAGTGATAAATAAAGGAAACAGATAAGAGGGAAGGAGGAGGAACTGGGAGATAATCTTTCTCACTGATGGGAGGGAAAAGTGTCGAGGAGGGAAGAAAGGGAAGGGAAAGATACGTGTTGGTAATAACGATGAGGGAAGGGCTAGGGGGGAGGGAGGGAGGAAGGGATGGAGGAGGAGGAGAAGGGAAGAAAGGAGGAGGCGAGAGGTAGGGCGAAAGATTGAAAATGGAGGAGAGGCAAAGAAGGAGAACAATGTCTGAGAATGACAGTGATAGATAGAGATGACAATGTATTTTAGATATGAGAAGGAGGAGGGAGGAGGAGGAGGAGGAGGAGGAGGAGGAGGAGGGAGGGCAGGAGAGGAGGGAGGGGAGAGGAGGAGGACGGTAAACTGACTTTTTGAAACACTTTGCATGTCACCACTTCCAACTCAACTCTAACCTAACCCATCCTAACCTGTTTTAAGGAAGATTCAATATGCTGTATAAATAGAGCTGTATTGCTAAAGTGTAAGAAGGAGTGTATATTGTATAATGTATGAACTGATGATGTATTCGTGTAATGTTTGTACTCATGGTTGGAGTGTACATTTTTGGAGTACAGACAGTGTAGTTAACACACACACACACACACACACACACACACACACACACCTGGATACCCACTTACACACGTTCCGTAGATCATGTCTCCCCTCTCTTTCCCACGCCGCACTCTCCTCCCACAACTCCATCGCCTCTACTTGTATTATATTCTCTCATTTCTTCTCGTCTCTCCTCTTCCTATATTATCTTTCTTCCTCCTCCTCACTCCCCTTCTTATCTCCTCGCTGTTTTCTCATTCCCCTCACTAATTCCCTCCACTCTTTCCCCTCCTTTTCCCATCACATTTTCCTTCCTCCTCCTCACTCCCTCCCCCTCTCCTTCCCTCTCCCCCCCCCACCTCTCCATCCCTCTCTCCCTCCCTCCCATCCCCTCTACTACAATCCGTCCCCTCGTTTCCCCTCTACTAAATGAGCCAATTGTTGACCGACGCCGACCACTTAGCAGGCCCGTGAAGTGTTCCCCTCGGCCCAGGTGAGGGCAGGTGAGGAGAAGGGGGGGGGTAGGTACAGGGATTGAGGGGCGGGGTAGGTAAGAGGTAAGGGCTTGGGTGGGGCAGGTGAGGGGACGGAGGAGAGGGGCGGGGTAGGTAGAGATGAGGGGAGAGGCAAAGGCGGGTCTCACCTGTTGAAGGGAGGGGCTGGGCGTGGTAGGAAGGTAGGTGAGGGGAGAGGTGAGGGTGTGGTCCGTCTCACCTGTTGAGGAGAATCAACAGGTGTGTGTGTGTACTCCACCTCCCCTCAGGCTTATCACTCTCCCCTCACTCAGGTACACCCTTCACCTGTCCCCTCGGTCCCAAATTATCAAGATTAATTGTGGATTTCCTGCATTATTTATCTAACCAGATTATTTGTAATATTTTCCGAGGATTTTTTTTTCGCCATTTTTGCCACTAGATATTTAATTAGTATTGGTAGGGATTTAATTGACGATTTTATCATTTATTTCTCAATCCTCCTCTCCTCTCCTCTCCTCCTCCTCCTTTTCCCCCTCCTCCTCCTCCTCTCCGCTCCTCTCCTTCTCTTCCTCCTCCTCCTCCCCTCTTCCTCTTCTTCCTCCTCCTCCCCTCCTCCTCCTCCTCCTCCTTTCATCATCTCTCTCTTCCTCCTCCTCCTCCTCCTCCTCCTCCTCCTCCTCCTCCTCCTCCTTTCATCATCTCTCCTCTTCCTCCTCTCTCTCCTCCTCCTCCTCTCCTCCCTCCTCCTCCTCCTCCTCCTTCCTCCTCCTCCTCCCTCATCTCTCTCCTCCTCTCCTCCTCCTCTTCCTCCTCCTCCCTCCTCCTCCTCCTCCTCCTCCTCCTCCTCCTCCTCCTCCCTCCTCCTCCTCCTCCTCCTCTCCTCCTCCTCCTCCATTCATCATCTCCTTCTCCTCTCCTCCTCCTCCTCCTCCTCCCTCCTCTCCTCCTCTCCTCTCCTCTCCTCCTCCTCCTCCTCTTCCTCCTACTCCTCTCCTCCTCCTCCTCTTCCTCCTCCTCCTCCTCCTCCCTCCTCCTCAGTCATATAGAGGAG